>NW_027185798.1:51635896-51674875 GCF_028583685.1 Petaurus breviceps papuanus | reverse complement strand
AAGGAAGGAAGGAAGGAAGGAAGGAAGGAAGGAAGGAAGGAAGGAAGGAAGGAATATATATATATTTTATATATATATAAAACACATACAGATACATTTATTATAAATTCTACATAAAGGATATATAATAGGCAATTTAGAAATAATAATAAAATACACTTCTTTTTATTTTAAATTCCTTATAGCTAATTGATTCTCATAGGGTGTTTTCATTGATTCCTCAAAAACTGTAATTATTCTTAGATTATATCCCAACTATGATTTGACAAATAGAATTGCATCACAATCTTCTAATTCCTTTCCCCCAAAAAATTATTGTTATGAAATCTGAAGTGTGATCTGCTATCAATCCATGACTTGTCCTTGAACAGATTATATTTATTAAACTGAAACCCTTTCAATTTAAGCACTATGGTTTGCAAAAGTTCTATCTTTTTAGTTTTTATATAGTTTCAGAGTTTAGAACACTTTTTGATTTATGTATAAAATCCCAAATATCATTCAAATCAATTTTCTGTTTTTAAATTTCACTTAAATGATATTTTTCATCAACTATTTGTGGTGAAGCTAATTCTTTATAAGGTCAAGTACCTGAGTCTAGTAAATCAAAATAATTAAAAATGCTCTCATTATTTTTTCTATCTCATAAAAGATAAGAGTACAAATGCTGAATTATATGTTCTACTAATATATTTTTAGGAAAAGCATTACAATTATGTGTTTTTGTAAGTAGAATGTCTTTAAACATGACACTATGAAATTTTCTACTTGAGATTCACTTTTAAGTACCAATCTAATTTTTCCAAAGCTTTTATCATGTATTTGATTAACTTTTCTATTTTTTGCATGTTTGTCTACCCTGACTACAATGCAATTGAAAGCAATGAACATTCTTTAAGAATTTCAATAATTTAAATAAGCTCTTGCAAGAAATTAACATTAGTTGATTTATTTACCAACTTGAATGAGAATGAGAAAAGTGCATATGTAATGTCCTGATGTTTGCTATATAACAGCAACATACTTAAAATTACAGGCTGCCTTCCTTGCTTCTAGCACTGAACCAATTTTAACCATTTACATTTTAAGCTCTTTAGATAAAACTTCCAATTAGGACTCATTTTATTAGATCGGTGGTAAAGAGAATAATATATCCATAAATATTTTAAATAATTTAGGTCTTTCATTTTAGATATTAAATCATCAAAAATAATTACAGTTGATTATTCAAACAGTGCCAAATTCTGATTTTAGGAAAACTTTCTACCTTCACAGGTACTCCAGACTTTCTTCAGTGCACTGGATTAGCACCATCAGAAGAAAATTTAATAAAGTTTGTTTTGAAATATCCATTATTAAATTCACCATCATTTAAAGCACATAACAATGTATTAAAATACACTTTGCTATGATTGATATGAATAAATTTAGAACAAGAAGTGACATTAGGAGAGCAGGAGGTAATCAAATTATACATATGGCTATATTTAACAACCAGATCAATAAATTCTTGGAAATTAAACTATTGGGTTTTCCAAGTTAACACAATCTGGCTCCAGTCCATTACCAGCTGTTATGAACATGTTGGTGAATATAAAGTTTTCTTTTTATAATTGACTCCTTTGGCCATATGTCTAGCATTGAGATAATTGATTAAAATTGTATGAATATTTTAGTTACTTTCTCATCTTAATTTCAAATTTTAATTTCTATAAAATTTGTACACTTTGTTCTTTGTATGACTTTGGCACCTGTTACCTTATACAGTTGCTTTTTTGGTTTTAAATATTGATAAGGAATGTAAAAATGGTTGGCTTATTCTTGTTTCTTAGATTCTATCCCGTAAGTTTCTTTTTTGTTGCCTTTAATCAGGCAATGTAGTGTCTGAGTTTACTATTTACGTGTGAAGAATTAGAAACTGATACAACCTTCCAATGTCTTTCCCTAGGTAGTTGATATTCTCTCAAGCTGTCATAATGGTACATGCTGTTTATTCTTAGAAGTGTTCCTAGATTGATCCTCAGCATGGTAATAACTGAAGTATATACTGTTATGTATAAATATTGAAATGTTTTTCATATACAACCACAAATATTGTAGAGAATTTATTCATGATTTATTAATCAACAAATATTTATTGAAATTTTTTTTTTCTGGAGGACAGTGTCATAGTCCCTAGGGATATAAGTTCAAAGAATAAAACAATCTATACTTGCAAAAAAAGTTCTATTCTAATGGAGACAATGTCAAATCTGTATGTAATCAAAAAGCAAAATATGAAATGAATAAATAAAAAATTAAAAGCAGTTTGGAATAAAGGACACTAGCAAAGAAGGATGGGAAAGATGATAGCAGGGGCGGAGTCAAGATGTCAGAGTAGAAACAGGACTTTCCAGCAGCTTTGGCTCCCACCACCTCCAATTCATGTAAAAGGTGACTCTGAACAAACTTTGGAGCTAGAGAGCCCACAAAATGACACAGAGAAGCTAACCTCCTGCTGATGATAGCTTGGCAAGCTGGCAGCAAGCAGCCAGAGCAGCACTCTGGGAGCCGACCCCAGCCCCGCACAACCCTAAGATTTTAGCCTCAGGGCAAGTCTAAGCAGCTGCCATGTGGAGGGATTTCAGATCACCAGCAGCTGTGGCAGTTTTCAGAATTATCAACATATAAATGCTAAGGATGAAGTGAGAGGTCAGTGTAGTGTGAACTTTGGGATCCAGTATTTTGGGAGTGCAGTCCAACCTCTATCCCCTGGAGGGAAAAGCTGCTGAGCCACTGGGGTCATGCAGCTGCCACCATGTGGCAACCAAGTGACCAGTCTTAGGGGTAATCGCTCTTGCTATAACCTTCTTGGATCTGGATTGCTGTCTAGGGTGGAGATCCTGGAGTGTGTGACCAGCTTTTCAGAATGTATGGAGTCTTCAGAGAGGGAACCCAACTAATAACTTCAACAGCTAAGAGAACCCCAGTATTTGGGACAAAGCTCCCCTGTCTGGCAGCAGAGTCTTACTGTGGCAAAAAAAAAAAAAAGAAAAAAAACCCTCAAAAGTCAAGTGATTGAGTGGCAGCATGAGCAGGCAAAGGAAGCAAAACAAGCCAAGCAACCCAACTTCACACTCCTATTTTGGGGACAAAAAGGATCAAAGCATAGAAAAGTAGGAAGACAGTGAACTCCTGCATCAAAAGTTTCCAAGAAAAGTACAAGCTGGTTACAAGCCATAGAGGAGCTTAAAAAGGATTTTGAAAATGAAATAAGAGAAGTGGAGGAAAAATTGGGAAGAGAAATGAGAATAATGCAAGAAAATTATGAAATGAGAGTCAACAACCTGACTGAAAAAATAACACCTCAAAAATAGACTTACTCAAATGGCAAAAGAGTCTCAAAAAGGCAATGAGGAGAAGAATGCTTTAAAAAGTCGAATTTACCAGATGGAAGAAGAATCTCAAAAGCTGACTGAAGAGAATCATTCCTTCAGAATTAGATAGGAGCAAATGGAAGCTAGTGACTTTATGAGAAATCAAGATACTATTAAAGAGATCCAAACAAATGAAAAAATAGAAGGCAAAGTGAAATATCTCATTGGAAAAACCACTGACCTGGAAAATAGAACCAGGAGAGATAATTTAAAAATTATTGGACTACCTGAAAGCTATGATAAAAAAAAGAACGTAGAAATCATCCTTCAAAAAAATTCTCAATGAAAATTGCCCTGATGTTTTAGAACCAGAGGGCACAAGAGAGGTTGAAAGAATCCACCCATCACCTCCTGAAAAAGATACCAAAAAGAAAACTCCTAGGAATATTATCGCCAGACTCCATAATTCCCAGATCAAGGAGAAAAAAAGCAGCAAGGAAGAAACAGTTTGAATATTGTGGAAACACAATCAGGTTAACACAGAATCTGGCAGCTTCTATACAGATGGATAGAAGGGCTTGGAATATGATATTCCAGAGGGCAAAGGAGCTGGGATTAAAACCAAGAATCACCTACCTTGAAAACTGAGTATCACGTTTCAGGGGGAAATATGGTCAATAGGTGGAATAGAGGACTTTCAAGCATTTTTGATGAAAAAAAAACAGAGTTGAAAGAAAATTTGACACAGATACAAGAAGCAAAGGAAGCATGAGAAGGTAAACAAGAAAAAGAAAACATAAGGAACTTATCAAAGTTGAACTATTTACATTCCTACATGAAAAAACTTGTACAGAGGGAAGGAAATACACTCTAAATAGGGTATCACCCTACAGGAGAGTAGGGGAGAAGGGGATGAGAGGGGGGATGATGGAAGGCAGGGCAGGCTGGGGGGGAGGGAATTTGGAAGCACACACTATTGAAAAGAGACAGGATCAAAGTAGAGAATAAAACAAGTGGGAGGTGGGATAGGAGGGAGGGAAATATAGTCAAATTTTTACAATGTATCTGCTATGGAAATGTTTTGAATAGCTACACATGTAAAAGCTATAATGAATTGCTTATCTTCCCAGTAAGGGTTAGTGACAAGGGAGGAAAGGAATGAATATGGAATTCAAAATTTTACAATCAAATGTTATATATATAAAACATTTGTATATATATATATATATATATATGTATATATAATCAATATTATTTTACATGTAAATGGGAAATAAGATATACAGGCACTATTGAATATAGGTCAACTGTGCCCTACTTGAAAGTTGGAGGGGGTATGGGAGAAGATATGGGAGAGAGCAGATTGGAGGAGGGGATATCCCATAGGATCATTATTTGGGGGTGGTGGGTAGGGAAAAATGGGGAGAAAATTTTTAACTCAAAATCTTTTGGAAATGAATGATGTAAGCTAGAAGTTTATAAACCATTTGATAAAAAATAATACAAAAATTAAAAAAAAACCTTTAGTAGTGAAGGTATATATAAAATCTATATTGGATTGCATGCTGCCATGGAGGGGTTGGGGGGAGGAGAGGGAAGGGGAGAAAATTTTCAACTCCAAACTTGTGGAACTAAATGTTGTGAACTAAAAGTAAATAAATTTTAAAAAATTAAATTAAATTGAAAATGAAAAAAAAACTAAAAAGAACTTAATATATCCATTTTAATTTTTTAAAAATAGAATTATTGGTCTAGGAAATCAGTGCTAAGATCGTGGAGAAAAGACAGCAACTTGCCAAAGCTCTCCCCAAACCCCAGCAGACACCTATAAATAATGCCATAAAACAATTCCTGGAGCTGAAGAACCCACAAAAGGATGGGGTGAAATAATTTTCCAGTCAAAGAAAATTTAGAAGGTGTAGCAGCAAGCTACACCCATCTTTCCCAGGGTGACTTCCAGCACAGGTTCTTGGATCTGCTTTGTTAAAGGAAAGCAACTCAAAATGGGTTAACAAGCTTACTTTAATCAGTCAAATATGTATCATTTACCTAATTCAGGGGAAAAAAAGGTCAGCACCCCGAACTTCTGAGTATACAGACAGAATTATCACGACAGAGAAACAGATCAAGTAGACAGGTTTCCAAGCTGTCCAACCATTTCATTCATATCAAATCAACATCCGGGTTTTTCAAAGCCGGGGGGCTCTCAACAATGGCTTCCCAGAGTCTCATCTGATCAAATCACAGAACACTTCTCAAAGTGAGCCCCAAAGTAAAGCCTCACATCAAGGATTATATAGCCTTCTCCTGTGTCAGAGAATGTAACAACCTTCTGGACCCACTGGCCAATAAAAAAGTATCTACTGAAAAACAAGCCTCCCACCCCAGGCTCCAGGTGCACTTTAGCCTAGGGGCAGGGAAGATCTTTAAATTTGCATTTCCATTACAGAAGGTTAACAGAAAATGTCTATCACATATGAGTGAAAGTGGAGCACAGTCCAGTGCAGGATGCACCAGAACAGATTGGACCATGGAAAACAATGAGTAGGCCTTGGGAGCTAATGAACTGCAGCAACAGTGGCTATTTTCAGAGCTCTCAGCCCACAGATTTGAAGCGGGCAGAACAAGTGATCAAAAGAAAATAAAGGGGTCTCTTTGCCAGAACTGGAGGCAAGAATCTATCAGTTTGACCATAAGTTTGCCAGGTTTGGTTTGCCATCCTGGGTGGCAGTCCCTGTGCAAAGAGGAGCATAACTTACCAGAGGAACAGAGACCCTCATCACAGTTCCAGGGCATAAAAACAGTGCTTATGGTCACTCACAGAACAGAGCACAGCCCAGGAGAGTAGTAAAAGAATTTCTCCTTAGATCATACCACCCTGGAAGAACTGAAAATTACAGGTCTCTAGATATATCTCTGAAAACAGCTGCACAAAACATCTGAAGCTTGGAACAGTGCACACTCCACTTTGGAAGCAGAGTCCCACTTTAACAAAGAGTTAAATGTTAAGAAACAGACTGAAAAATTAACAAACAGAAAAAAAAAATTCTGACCATAGACAGTTACTATGGAGACAAGGAAGATCAAAATACACACTCCAAAGAAAATGGCAGTCAAAGCTCCAACATTCAAATCCTTCAAGAAAAATATGAATTGATATTCTTGGTCACAGAAGAGCACAGGAAGGATTTTGAAAATCAAGTAAGAGAGGTAGAGGAAAATTAGGAAGAGAAACAGGAATGATACAAGAAAATCATGAAAAAGTAGTCAATAAGCCACAAAAATATACTAAAGAAAACTACAGACTAGGCCAAATGGTAAAAAAAAAAATATTTAAATTAAAATTTAAAAATTTAAAAACTAGAAAAATAAAAAGAGGTACAAAAAGTCAATGAGGATAAGAATGTCTTAAAAAGCAGAATGACAAAATGTAAAAAGAGCCACAAACGTTAACTAAAGAAAAAAAAAACTTCTTAAAAAGTAGAATTGACTGAATGGAAAAGGAAGTACAAAAGCTAAAACAAGGGGTGGCTAGGTGGCGCAGTTAATAGGGCACCAGCCCTGGAGTCAGGAGGAACTGAGTTCAAATTCAGCCTCAGACACTTAATACTTACTAGCCATGTGACCTTGAGCAAGTAACTTAACCCCAATTGCCCCTCCAAAAAAAAGCTAACAGAAGAACATAATTCCTTAAAACATAGAATTGGGCAAATGGAAGCTAAAGGCCTTATAAGAAATAAAAAAACAAACAAATCAAGGACTAAAACAAAACCAAAAGAATGGGGAAAAATAGAAGACAGTGTGAAATATCTCAAGGGAAAAACAACTGACCTAGAAAATAGATCCAGGAGACATAATTTTTAATGTATTGAACTCCCTGAAAGCCATGATCAAAACAACAATGACAAAAAAAGTAAAGAAAGAAAGAAAAAAAGCTAGCGATCATGTTTCAAAAAATTGTTAAGGAAAACTGTCCTGATTTTCAAGAGCCAGAGTGTAAAATAGAAATTTTAAAAATCCAACATTTACCTCCTGAAAGAGATTCTAAAATGAAAATTCCCAGGAATATTATAGACAAATTTTCAGAGCTTGCAGATTAAGGAGAAATATCATAAATATTCAGAAAGAAACAATTTAAGTATCTTGGAGCCACAGTCAGGACAACACAATATTTAGCAGCTTCTTCATTAAAGGCCTGGAGGGCTTAGGATATGATATTTTAAAGGGCAAAGGAGCTAGGGTTACAACCAAGAATCACCTGTCAAGCAAAAATGAGTATATTTCTTCAGGGGGAAAAGGGATATTTAATGAAATAAAGGACTTTTCAATATACCTGATGAAAATGTCAGAACTGAATAGAAAATTTAATTTTCAAATACAAGTTCAAGAGAAGCATGAAAAGGTAAACAGGAAAGAGAAATCATAAGGGAATTTATTAATAAAGTTAAACTAAAAAAATTAAAAATAAAGTTAAACTGTTTACTTTCCTACATGGGAAGATGATACTTGTAATTCATAAGAACTTTACCATTATTAGGGCAGTTAGAAAGAGTAGATAGACAGAGGGCACAGTTATGAGTTGAATATGAAGGGATGATATCTTAAAATTAAGGAGTGAGAGAGGAATGTACTAGGACAAATGTAAAGGCTGAATAGGGCAAATTATTTCACATCAAAGAGTTAAGAAAAAAGATTTTACAGTGTAGGGAAGAAGGGGGAGGGGAGAGAGGAAAAAGTGACCCTTAATCTCATTAGAATTGGGTCTTTTGAGCCAATTATGAGGGGAAAAATGTACAGACTCAATTGTATACAGAAATTTACTTTTCCCTACAGGAAAGTGGGAGGGAAAGGGGATAAAAGGAGTGGAGTGATGGAAGGGTAGATTATGGGAGATGGTAGTCAGAAGCAAGAATCCTTTGAGGAGGGATGGGGTAAAACGAGAGAGAGAACAGTATAAATAGAAGAATAGAATAGAGGGAAATACAGTTAGCAAGCAAAAACTTTTTTAAAAAGTTGAAGCAAGTTTCTCTGATGAAAGCCTCATTTCTCAAATGTATAGAGAACTGAGTCAAATTTATAAAAATAAGAACCATTACCCAATTGATAAATAATTAAAAAATATGAACAGTTTCAAATAAAGTAATCAAAGCTATCTTTAATGAATATGAAAAAAATGTTCTATATCACTATTGGTTGGAGAAGTGCAAATTAAAAGAATTTTGAGATACATTTTGCTAAAAGGTACCAGAGATAATAAAGTAATATCAAAACAAATTCACAATAAGTTTCTCTAATAAAGATCTCATTTCTCAAATATATGGAGAATTGAGTCAAATTGATTAAAATAACAGTCATTTCTTTTTTCTTTTCTTTTTTTTTTTTGCTTTTTGGAGAGGGAAAGATAGGGCAGTTGGGGTTAAGTGACTTGCCCAAGGTCACATGGCTAGTTTTATATTAAGTCTCTGAGGCTGGATTTGAACTCAGGTCCTCCTGACTTCCGGGCCACTGCTCTATTCACTGCTCCACTAGCTGCCCTGAAAATCATTTCCTAATTGATAAATAATCAAAAAGAATATGATCCAGATAGCTTTTTGAAGAAGAAATCAAAGATATCTACAATCATATAAAAAGAGTTCTAAATCATTTTTGATTAAGCAAATGTAAATTGAAACAGCACTGAGGCACCACTTGAGATATATCAGAAATGATCTATGTTGGAGAAGATAAGGGAAAATAGGTACAAAAATGAATTGTTGGTGGAGTATTTACTTGTCCAACTATTCTGGAGGACAAATTTGAACCCTAAGCAAAAGGCCATAAAACTGTGCACACCCTTAGGCCCAAAAATACTATTACTTGGCATGTATCCCAAAGAAATCAAATAAAAAGAGAAAAGATCTATATGTATAGTAGTATTTATTTCAACCCCCTTTTTTTTTTCCTATGGTGGCAAAGAATGGAAAATTGAGGGAATGCACTTCAAGTTGTGGCATGTGATTCTGATAGAGTACTATTGTGCTATAAGAAATTCAAAGTGGGGGTGGTTTCAGAAAAAAATAAAAATAAAACCTGGCTAGAAAGATATGAACTGATACAAAGTGAAGTCAGTAGAACTGGGAGGTCATTCTGCACAGTAAGAGCAATGTTCTAGTGGTGAAAGCCTTTGTACTCTAATCAATACGATGATCTAAGACAATTCCAAAAGACTCATAATAAAAAAATGCTATCTAGCTCCAGAGAGAGTTGATGAACTGAGTGCAAATTGAAATATAATTTTCTAAGTTTATTCTTTGCTTTTTCTCCCCAATAACGTTAATACAAAAATATGTTTTGCATGATTTCACATGTATAATTGATATCATATTGCTTGCTTTCTCAGTGGGTAGAAGGGATGGAGAGAACCTGGAATTCAAAAATTTAAGAAAAAAGCATTTCATAGGAAAAGTAAAAGAAAGTAGTTGAAATATATGGAGTAGGGGTGGCTAGGTGGCACAGTGAATAGAGCACTGGCCCTTGAGTCAGGAGGACCTGAGTTCAAATTCAACTTCAAAGACTTAACACAAAACTAGCCATGTGACCTTGGGCAAGTCACTTAACCCCAACTGCCCTATCTTCCCCTCTCCTAAAAGCAAAAACAAAAAGAAGAAAAGAAATATATGGAGTAAGCATGAGTGAGGAGTCAAGGATAACACTTATTAACCTGGATGACTGTGATATCATCATCAGTAACTGCAAAGTTGAGATGAAAGGGTTTTGGTAGAAATATCATGAGCTCTTTCTTGGACATATTCAGTTTGAGATCAACAACCAGATTGAGATGACCAAAAGGTGGATGGAAATGAGAGTATAGAGTTCAGGAGAGAGACTCGGGATGAATATATAGATGATTCCCTTCTCTTGCCAAATCCACATTTCTTTCTCTGATTCTATTTATACATCTGTTGTATACATCCTTTCTCTCCTCTCACATAGACACTACTGTACTTTAGGCCTACACCACCAATTTCCTTTGTTATTACCTGCTTCAAGATTCCTACTACTCTAATTCATATTCCACACAACTTCCAATTACTTAAACTATCTGAGCTTCAGTTTAATAATTTTTTTTAAAAATGGGGATCAATAATAGGATGTATTTCACAGGGATGTTAGGACAGCCAAATGAGGTGACATGAATATTGCACAAATCTCAAAACTATATAAATGCTACTTATTAATGTCCTAAGGCAAAAGTGTGACCACATTACTCACTAAATTCTTTTGATTCCCTTTTACTTATAAGATCAAACTAGCTTTGGTCCAATTTCTAGCACAGATTTTCCATCTCATTTTATGTCCCTTTGCACTGGTTATCCTCCATGCTTGGAATACTGTCCTTCCTCAATTTCTGTCTCTTAGAGTCGCTGAATTCCTTCCTTGAGGAAAGAGATGATATTATCCTTTTCTCTGAAACTTCAACACTTAGCCTAGTGCCTGGTAAATAGGAAGTATTTAAGAATGCTTTTTAATTGATTGCTTGAGAACTCATTTCTTCCCGAGAGTCCATTACACTTTGGCACATTGATAATTTTGAGGTAGCTATACTGTTTATCAAGCCTAAATTTGTCTCATTTCAAAGTTCACCCTCTAGGGTCAAACAGAATAAGGCTGTTCTATATATGTCACATATAAAATCCTTAATTAAGGCTGAGTTTCTAATTCAGTTCTATTCGATTCATTTCAACAAGGATTAAGTACCTATTCTGTGATGTGAACTGAGGAAACTCTTTAAAAATGATACACACTTGATGAAAGATATATTTCCCACTTCATTGACCCTACTGCTTGTTGTGAGAAGATGGCACATACAAGGGAAAAATGATACTTGTAAATGTAAGTAAAATAATAAATGATAAGTGCATGAGAGGTACAAGCAACACACTGTAATACATAAATGGAAAAGATAATTAGGCTGATTAAAATCTCTATGGATAAATGTATTCTGATCTCCTTAAAAAAGGGGGAAAAACATGAGCAAAATCAGCAGAAACAGTGATATTGTCCAATATAATATTTATTTTATATGTCTATAGCCATTATCTCCTGCATCTCAATTGAGAAAGAATTTTTTACTTCTTTAGAATTGATGATAGTCATTGTAATTATTTGGGGTTTTCTTGTTAATTTCATTTAGATTATTCTAGTCTATATTATTCTTTTAATCCAATTTTTTTTATTATTCTTCAGTTCATATATATTTTCCCATACTTCTTTGAGTCTTTATTAATAAATTGTATTTCTTCTTTGGAAGCTTCCTGGTCATATACTTTGAACAATTATTTATCTAAACAGGTGTTTAGGGGAAACAAGCAACTCAGAAAGGGCTACTGAGAACTTTTTTAGGGATGCTTTCTACCTGTGGTACCCATCTGCCATTCAATTCTCACCTATGACTCCAAGAAGCTGTAGCATTCTTAGCAGCCATATTCCAGTAAACTAGTTCAGCATATGGGCTAAGCCAGGTCGAAGAAAACCAAGGGGCCTCAAACCCATCCTTGATTTGAGGTGGGAGTGTCGACCCCAAGCATGTGAGTACTTCCCTGGCAGAATAGTCATATGTGAGCCATTTATTCCAAGGGCCGTGAAGGCAGCTGAAGCAGGTGCTGTGGAGTGCTTGGAACTTTGTTAGACATTGCAAATTCCCAGGTCATGTATTGCATCTCAAGCCATTGCCAGTCATCTTGATCTGTCACTGGACTTTGAGGATTCTGGAAGAAAAAATGAGGCCAACAATTCTGACTGACTTAAAACTAGTTTGTGCACTAGTCAAAAGAAATCACCCATAACATTTTACCATTTTAACTAGCTCAAAGTCCTGTGGTAATGGACAAGTAATGAAGTAGCAGATGAAAATACACTCTAGATTGTGGACACAACCCTGCACACAGGCATCCCAGGCCATAGGGTTGTCTTCTCACTGGGATGAGGCAACAATAGGATTCAGCAGCCCTCTGGGCTTCTGAGCAGCCTTTCTTTTTTAAAAGTAATTTATTTACTTTTAGTTTACAACATTCAGTTCCATAATCCCTTGAGTTCCAAATTTTCTTCTCCTCTCTCTCCTCCTGTCTCACCACCTCCATCATGGCAGGCAATCTGATATAGGATCCACAAATACCTTCGCATTAAACATTAGTCAAGTTGTGAAGAAGGATTATAACCAATGGAGTGAACAATGAGAAAGAAGGAATGAAACAAAAGACAAAAGAGAGAGAGCAAATAGTTTGCTTCAGTCTGCATTCAGATTCTGTAGTTCTTTATCTGGATGTGGATATCCCTTTCTATTATGAGTTTGTTGAATTTGGAGTTGTCTTATAACCTTGCATTCCTGAGAGGAGCCCAGTCTATCAAAGTTAGTTGTCACAGATACAATGTGTCTGTAATTGTGTACAAAGTTCTCCTGGTTCTCTGAGCAGCCTTTTTTTAAGGACCACACTTCTTACCTCCTGACATAAAGAAGGGGATAGAAAATGTATCCTAAACATTGTCTACTTCATTTAACCTGACTGGCTTGCTTACTGCAGCAACCGGGAATCCTACCGTATGGTTGAAATACCAGAAAAAACGTACACAAACATTTGCAAAGATGATTCCAGTCATCATTGGCAGATGGAAAGTGTGTGTGCATGTGGACAACACAGAATCCATTAGACCTGAAAGATGAACAGATCTCACTACAAGAGAACTTAGCAAGTATCACATCCAAATTGCAGCTTTGATTGAAACAAAATTTGTAAATGAAAACTAGATCACCAAAGTCAGAGCTGGATACACATTTTTCTGGAATGGTCATTGTAATAAGGAGTACTGTAAATTGGCGGTAGGTTTGGCAATCAAATCTAATGTAGTCAAACAAATCTAATTGTAGTAAGCCTCCCAAATATCAATATGACGGCATATCAATATGATTGCCACTTTCAGGAAAGTGCTATGCCACCATCATTACTCTGTATGCTCCCACCATGATGAACTCTGGTGAGATCAAAGAAAAATTTTAGGAAGACCTGGAGACCATCATCCTTGATGTACCCAAAGAGGACAAGCATGTAATTTTGTGTGACTTTAATGCCAGAGTAATCAGTCATGGCAAGGAGTCCTTCCAAGAATGGAGTGATAAATAGAAGCAGCAATGTTTGTTTACTAAAGAAAAGTTGTGTGTCTCATGATCTCATCTTCAATACTATTTTCTATTTACCTACATGCAATAAAACATCATGGATGCACCCTTAGAGCAAATATTGGCATTTAATAGACTTTGTAAGGAGAAAAGACAGACAGGAAGTGAGTGATGAAGGCAATGTGTGGCACAAAGTGTTTGACCAATCATAGCCTTATCCTTATGACATATGAAAAGTTTGAGAGGTAATTTCTGGTTAATTAATCATTTCATTATTTATGTCTAGCAAATAATTAATAAAAGGGTGGTCATTTAGCATTTTCTTAAAGCAAAGATATATCATGTAGGTCCTTGGAAGGTAGGTGCTCCCAACAGGTGGCAATCAGCTGAAATTGGTTAACTGCTAATGAGAGAATGAATATCATAAGGAGGAGTGGATCTATTCTAATGAAGAGCTGGGGGATTTGACTTTGATTATGTCACTCTTACTCCCAGACCACCCCCAGCCTTGGATAATCTAGACAAAGGGATCACCCCCGAGCCCAATTTGTCTAAGAATTGACTGAGATAAGATTCTCTTTGTAAGGTTTTCTAGTTGGGTAAGGTAAGACAAGATGGTCTAGGTGGGGTAAATTTTTGGGCAAGATCAGAAATTGCCTTGAGAGACTGAATTTTAGATGAAGTAATAGAAAAAATCTTAGTCTTGATTATTAATACAAGAGAGGAATAATCATTTATCTGACATCTCCAAGCTGGATATTTGCATTGAACAAAGGCATTGATTTCCAAAGCAAGACAACTACCAGAAGACTTAATGTCAACAAATTTGAGTGTTTCTCAAAGTGTGAACAGTTTACCGCTAACTTGAAGGGACAGTTGAGCCAATACACGATGGATAATGGAGCAGAAAAAGAATAGGTAGCTTTCAGAGATCTGGTATATGGCCCCACATTTACTCATCTGGGCCAGAATCTTCGAAAACATTAAGAATCATTTTGATTTTTTTTAATTGAGAAATTCAGAAGCCGCTAAATGAAAAAGAAAAGAAACTCCACAGGGTTTTGTTTTGTTTTGTTTTACCAACACTGTGGTTTGTCCATCTCTATGAAGGCAACATTTAACTTCATCACAAGTACTGTATGTGGATCTTGGAGAAACGCAAGAGTCTTGGCTCAGTAAGAAGGCAGGTGCAATTGAATTTTACACTGATAATAACAATCCAAAGTGGTTTTAACAATGCCTTGTATGCTATTTATAACCCAAAAACTTATGGTGCATCTTAGTTACTCAGCACTGATGGAATCACATTGATTAGCGGTAAGAACATGACTCTGGAAAGATGGGCTGAACACTGTTGTCCACACACTGTTTTCAACTGATGCTGAAGCCCTTGACCATAAACCCCAGCTTGAAGTAAATCCCTCACTAGCTAAACTTCCAACCAAAGAAGAGGTGTTAAATGACATTTGACAATTCTTGTGTGACAAAACACCTGCTTCTGATTCCATTCCAACTGAGGTTTACAAAGCAGAGGATCCATTGTTCAAACAATAGTTGACAGAAATCTGAGTTATATAGCTAGAGGAGGTTATCCCCCAGGAGTTCAAGAATACCTCCACATTAACCCTCTCTGTAAAGAAAAAGAAAATAGGTTCTCCTGTGACAATCACAGAGGGGTCTTTCTCTTAGTCATTGCCAGCAAGATTCTTACCAGAGAACCAAACCCCTCAATCGATTAATCCTTCACCTGGAAGGTGATCATCTACCTGACAGTCAGTGTGACTTCAGAAAGGGCCAAGGAATGGTCAATATGATGTTTGTTCCCCAACAATTGCAAGAAAAATGCCAAGAGCAGAGTTCTATACATAACATTCATTTAAGTGACCAAGGCCTTGCATACTGTCAGTCATGAGGACTTGTGGAAGATCATGGCAAAATTTGTTTGCCTGCAGAAGTTCATCAGTACTGTATAGTAGTGTCATAATTACACGTTTGAATGGTCACCAATGGAGTGAACCAGGGCTTTGTGTTTGCTTTCATGCTATTTAGCATGCTGTTTTCAACAATGTCGGACACCTTCAACAAGGAAGAAAATGGTATTGAGTTCAGTTATCTCTCTGATAGTAAATTATTTATCTTGAAAAGGCTGTAAGACAAGACGAAAGTGGAGAAAGAGTTGGTGTTTGACTTTTTCTTAGCAGATGATTGTGCTCTTAATGCAGCCTCTGGGACTAAGACAACAGAATATGGCTTGATTCTCTGCTGCTTGTGCTAATTTGACCTGACAACACCAAGAAAACAGAAGTTCTCTGGCAGCCATCATATCACCACCCATAGGTGAAACCATCAGTTACAGAAAATCAAGTTTCTTTGAATCTGCGGATAAATTCCCTTACCTTGACAGTATACTTTCCAGGGATATACTCAAAGATGGTCAGATTGACAAACACATTTCCAGAGCTAGCTCAGTGTTCAAAAGTCTCCATAGCAAAATATGTAAGAGAATAGGTATTAGTCTATCTTCCAAACTGAGGTCTATAGAGCCCTTGTGCTGACCTCATAGATGCATGCCTGTGAATGCTGTTCTGCCTACCAGTGCCATGCCAAGAAACTGAATCTCTTCCTTCTGAATTGTCTTAGGAAGTTTCTGAAGATCCCTTGGCAAGATGAGGTACTGGACATTGAGGTCCTTTTTCAACTTGACCTGCCAAACATTCAAATTCTGCTGCAGAGAGTACAACTTCAATGTGCTGGGCACATGGTTTGAATTCCAAACCTACATTTGCCTAAAAGACTCTTTTATAAAGAATTTACACAAGACAAACGCTCACACAGAGGTCAGAAGAAGCAATATGAGGACACTGTGGAGGTCTCTCTGAAGAACTTTGGAAACTATTGTGAGACCTGAGAGACAAATGACACAGGAACGTCCAGCATGGCATCCTCCCATCAAAAAAGGTATTGTGCTCTATGTGGAAAATAGAATTGTAGAAACTCAAAAGATATATGACATGTGCGAATTTAGAATCATTTCCACTCCAAATGTTTGGATGGGTTATTTATGCTGGACCTGCACATAATAAAGCGCTCTAAGCTCATATTGGTCTTATCAGCCAGAATTGGACGTAGGATACTTGAGCCTGACATAGTGATGTAATTTTGGTTCTCTGAGTATAAAGGACAACAATCAATCAACTTATCTTTTGTGGAAAGTTCATTTTTCTTACACATTTGAATCAGTTCTGTATCTATGTACACACACATATATGTACACACATATACACATATTCATGGATGCACATATGAGTATATACATGTGCATGTACACATATATGTTTGTGTGAATGTGTATGTATCTTGGATATGAGATATTCAACAGATAAACGTGCTGCAAAGATTTTTTTCTTTTTTTAATTTAAATTGATGTATTTACTTTTAGTTTACAACATTTAGTTCCACAGTCCCTTGAGTTTCAAATTTCTTCCCCTTCCCTCTCTTCCTCCCCACCCCCATGATGGCAACATGCACTCAAATATAGGATCTACAAATATCTTCACATTAATCATTAATCAGGTTGTAAAGAAGGATTATAATTGATGGAATGATCGGTAGGAAAAAGGAAACAAAACAAAACAAGAAAAAGAGACTGAGCAAGTAGTTTGTTTCTATCTGCATTCAGACTCCACCTCTCTTTCTCTGGATGTGGGCATCTCTTTCGATCATGAGTCTTTTGGAGTTGTCTTATAACCTTTCGTTGCTGAGAGGAGTCCAGTCTATTGAAGTTAGTCATCGCACAAACATTGTGTCTGTGATTGTGTACAGATTTCTCCTCTTTCTGCTCTTGCTCAATTTTACAATTTTAACTTTATTATTTTCATTTATGCAAACTTTTAAATGTTATAGTATTTAATTTGTCCACATTGTTTTCTGTGACGCACTACATCATCTGTTAGGATAGAAACTCTTTCTATATCCACAACTGTGTTAGGTATTTATTTTTCCCTCTGTCTCTCTTATAATAACATTTTATATCCAAGTCATATGCCTATTTAGAACTTATTTTCATATGTATTGTGAAATATTTGGTACATACACATTTTTATGCCAGATTACTTTCAAGTGTCCTCATTAGTTTGTTTTTGACAAATAATGAGTTCATATTCCAAGAGTTAGGTTTTTATTAAATTTTTTAAGTTTGGCTTTATTAAACACAATGCTGCTGCATTCATTCATTTGTATTTTAGGTGCTTCATTTGTTCCACTAATCTATTTTTAGGGCAGATATAAGGTACAGTGGATAGAGTGCTGTACCTGGAGTTAGTCCTCTTAATAGAAGTATTTTATGTTTTTAAAACATCTATCTATTCTATTTGAATTATAAAATCTAACAGTCAGTAACATTTAAGTCAATCTACCTCACAAGAATACTCAAGTACTCTAGGGTAGTTTGGATAGGAGATAGTAGTTGGCTCCTTTGTAGGTCTTTTAGAACTTGATATAGTACCTAAGACTCAGATCCACCATATTATTTATTTTGTTCAATTACCAAATGCTCTGTGTGTGTGTGTGTGTCCCTGTCTCTCTGCCTCTCTCTCTGTCTCTCTTTCTGGCTGTCTCTTTTAACTCACTCTCACTCTCTTTCTCTCCTGGAGATACAGTATTATGTATGAATCACAGCATGGAGACAAGTGGCAATGGATCACAAAATAGTACAAGGAGGGAAGCCTGGTAACTATGGAAAGGGCTAGGTTAGGAATGGCTTTAAATGCCAATTAGAGAAGTTCCTATCTGATCCTTCAGGAAATAAGAAACCACTGGAATTTATTAGTAGTGGGAGAGGAGAGAAATTGTCAGACATTTGTTTTAGAAAGATTAATTGGACAGGTAAGTGAGTGGGACATCAACTGGGGGGGCAAGAGACTTAAGGCTGGGAAAACAACCAGCAGGCTATTGCAACATAATAAGGGGCAATCACTTGAACTACTTCTTTTTTTTTTTTTTGCCTTTTGGAGGGCAATTGGGGTTAAGTAACTTGCCCAAGGTTACATGGCTAGTTTTTTGTGTGTGGGTGTGAAGTGTCTGAGGCCAAAACTGAACTCAGGTCCTCCTTACTCTGGGGCCAGCGCTTTACTCACTGCGCCACCTAGCCGCCCCCGACTTGAACTACTTCTTAACAAAGGGGTAATTTCATTTGCTTATATCTACTAAAATCACTAGCACAAAAACCATTGCAAATTTTGTTCACAATCACTATATCACTTCAACTCTGTACAATACAAAGTACAATTATTATTATCTCAGTTTTCTTCTTTGATAAAACTTTGATCTCATTGCTATAGATTCATCATCCACTGGTGCAGTTGTATTATGAGCTATTCACGCTTGTTCTTATACTGTTGTCCTTGTCTGTGATTTGCCTTTTAATATTTAATAGAAAGTAAAATTAATTCTTTGTGCCTATTATCCCTCTTTTTATGTGACAATCTCTTTTCTTTTTCTAGTCTTGTGTTTATTTATACATTCATTCATTTACCAAGCATATTTCCACACCTGCTAGCATTTCCTTATGTTAAGCAAGGAAAATACATGATAAAAGCAAAAAACCCTGTCCTCAAGGACATTACATTCTACTGGGACTATGAATCAAATTCATTATGTATCAAAGGCTAAACTTTAACATTTCTTTGGATATGCAACATTCAAGTCAAATATATTTTACTGTTAATTTAATTTATTCTAATAAAATTTGAAATGCAAAAACTAGACTAAATGAAGAGAATCCTGTCCAATGTTGTTGTCTAAAGAGGGAATAAACTTGTTTGCAGATGGTTTTACTTACCTTTACCAGGGCACTTTCCACTTCTCATTTCAGAGTTAGAAGTCAAGGCATTATAGTAATTATAAAATATAGATATAGATATTGTATAAGACGTTGGGAAGGTATGGCTTGGACCAAATGACTTCTGAGATCCTTTTCAACTCTGAGATTCTCTGACTCTGTAGGTTCTGAATGTTCTATAATTATTAGAGGTCTTTGAAAAAATACATTCAATTATTCTGCTATTACCTTTAAAAGGGAATACAATCATATCCAAACACAAGCAAGCGCCCAAATGACCCTCCCTCATAGTAAAAAACAAAATGGGTCAAGAACTCTCTAATATTCTAGTCAATTTCAGAAAAAAAGGTAAAGTGTTTGTGTGTTTGTGTTTATACAGACATCGTTGTTGAACTCACCTTTTTATTTTTTTCTAAATCCAAAGATCATAAACTTTTAAATTAGTATAGAATTTCTCCTTTTCCTCACAGAGATCTTAAAATTTTCATGCTCCTGTAAAGTATCAAAATCATTGTCTTCAATTTGAGTGTCATTCAAGAAATGGCTGTTTTATCCAGAGAAGGAAGAAGAAACATGCACATAGAAATTATTACAACCAGTGAATATCTGTGTGAACAGGTCCTGACTCCAAAGGAATTCTACTATGCCTTTTGTTTAGCTTGCTTTGTCTCATGACTGTAATATTTAAAGGTAGATGAAGTTTACATGCCCAACATTGGAGCACCCTTTGTCTCAGCATAAAACTCCATAATCCTCTAAAATTTGCAATTTATCTCAAAATATTTGGCAGCTGGAGCTCAGGCTGATATTCAGCACAACATTAGTAGCTTAACATCCCTGAAACAGACCAGAGAAGTGACAAGGGATAGGAATGAGATAGGGACATACGTGTCTTTTTACACCTTATGTGTTTTTTAATGGTTTATGTATCAACAACATGCCCCGTAGTTATGATTTTTTCTATATTCTTTGAAATCTTGAACCTAATATTCTGACTTAAAGGGGAAAACAAAACAAAACAAAAACATTGCCTTCAGTCCTGGAAAGGAAGAATAGGGTTTAATATGTTTAGTTTGTGATGTAGTTTTACGACCTAATGGAAATAAATGTAACTTTATTAACTTAAGTCCTATTTCAACCAATGGAAAATTGAATGAACATCTCTTTAAGTTAATATAAAATGATATTATTGGCTTCTCCATTTTAAAAGATATTTAATTGAAAGATTTAAAAATATTAAAATCTCTACAAAATATGCATTTTAATTACTTGACTACAGCTAAACAGAGGCAGTTCCATTTGGGCAATTCAACCAATATTTTACAGAAAAGATAAGTAATGTAATTCACACAGCAATAGAACTGATTTACAACCCTTAGGCATCGAAATATGATGCTTAAGTAGATGCCTATCTGGGAGGTAAAATAATTCAGGGATGTCTTTTTGGCACATTTTAGGGCCATTATTTCTGATTCCTCCCTATTCGATTCCATTAGTAAAGTGAAATTCACTTTGTGTTAACACATTTAACAAGGCGGAAACCACTGAGGAGAGTGAGATGTAAATACAAGCCATCTGGGCACGGTGATATTTTCTAAATAATTTCCCCCATAGTTGTAGTCAGCAAGGGAAGGTAATTGCATGTATTGCTATGGCATCTTTGCAAACTCTCCTGAATTGAGAACAATCAGAAGAGGGGCCCATCCCTCTGGCTCTTCTTTGTCTGAATAGTCTTGGAAAGGAACATAGATTTGAATGTATATTTTTCCCCAATATGAGAAAGAAAAAAATGAAAATTCAGATGCCTGCCATTCTGGTCATATTTTTAGCTTGTGTTTGCTCCAAATCTGGTGAGGCCCTTTGGTCCTGTGGTGTTTCAGGTTATCAAATTGCACTGACATGACATTTCAGCGATGCTTTCTGGAAGGAACAGCAGAGAGGGGTGGGGGGGGGAGTAGAATTGTGCTGGGTGTCTGAGAGAGAGGGAGAAAAAAAGGAGTAAAAATTAAATAGACTGAATATAGACGAATGACAGGAATATGAAATAATATGCTGGGGGCTAAACAGTGTGCTGGCAATTCCAGCCCTGGCAGTAGGCTTTTAATTCCATCTCCCCTGAGGTACTGAGTGACCAAGGGGCTGCTGTTTCAACATGAGTTATACGGAAATGAAACATTAAGCTAACTTTCAGGGTAGTCATGGTGAAATTTTATATGAATAAAATTATGTTTTTTTTCTCCCTCTTGAGAAACTGATTTTCTATATGAACCTTTATCGTACAAATACGGACAGTAGAAAATTGAATGGACTCAGAAGAATAAAGAGTCTCTAAAAATAGTGAGAATGAACAAATAAACAAAAAATAAATCAAGCAATACATTTCCCTCCCCCTTCATTTTATTTCCTTTCTATTTTAAGGCACTAGGGAGGAAATCAAAGCTAAACTTACTTCACTTTTTGCATGTAGTTGCAAGTCTTCAGTAAAGGATGTTGTTAATATTTTGCCTGTCTCACTGGGGGCTCAGTATATATGATTTCCTGATTGCATCCAATATTTATTTCAAAGCTCCATAAGGACAGTTAGAAACATGAAGGGTGAGAAGGAGGATGTGTCTTTTTGAGAAATGCAAAGAAAACAAACACTAATATGAATGAAATTTTTAGGTCTTGGCTGTTTTCTTGCATTTGAAGGAAAGCAAAATTTTAAAGTTAAATAGCCAGTTGAAGTAGCTTTTCAAAGTAATCATTGTCTTCATCGGCTTCTCTTGTTCATTGATTGAGGGATTTTTTTATATAAAAAAGGAAGTCTCATAATTATTTGCTTAATATGTTGTTGCATTTATTCATCAACATGGTTTCTGGATTCATAACTTGCTAAGCTGTAATTATTTAATATAGATAGCATTGTTCGATGATGATTAAATGGCATTACATAAAATGCTAGAAATATTAAGGTGCTAAAGAAATGTCAGGATGATGGTGATGGTGATATGCATGGGCATAGAAAGAGTGTAATCATCTATGACTGCTGGCCTAAAAGGCAAGAACTGAGTTCCAATCTCACCTCTGACACTTCTTGGCTGTGAGTCTTTGGGCAAGCTTTTTATGCTTTCAATACCACCAGGAACTCTATTAAGACTATATGCTATGAACATCAGGCAGTTTGCATAATAGGTGATCACCTATACCAAGTTTCCAGCATTAAGGTACACAAGTCCAAACCCACAATCCTCTCCCATCAAAAAATAGAATGTGGTATATGTTAGGCAGATCTAGGCTTCTTTAAATTGCAATCACTGAAATAACCAAACTACAACTTACATCAACTACAAAATCTATGTTGATGTACAGAATATTTAGAAAATGTAAAAAGACTTCAGAATTGCAAAATATTTTTCTCTTACATAGCACAAAGTTATTGATTCTTCCTCTGTTTTATTTTTATCATTTTTTAGAATACTTTTTTTCTGTCCAGCTGTTAATTCTTTTCTCTTCAGATTTTTACTTACCTTAGTAATACATGCAGTCTCTAAGCCTACCAAAATCAATTAATTTCATTTTTTAAATGAAGCATTTATAGGATCGAGAAGTACCTTGCTGCTGTTCATTCATTTCAGTTATGTCTGACTCTCTGTGAACCTATTTGGGGTTTTCTTGGCAAAATTACTGGAGTGGTTTGCAATTTCCTTCTCCAGATCAATTTACATATGAAAAAGCTGAGGCATACAGGGGTAAGTGACTTGCCCAGGATCCCACAGCTAGTGTCTGATGTCATATTTGAACTCAGGTCTTACTGACTCCAGGCTCAGCAATCTCTTCACTGCACCATCTAGCTGACCAAGAAGTACCTTCCAGCATAAATAACTGAAGACCTTCACTTTACAGAGGAGAAAATTTAGGTCCAGAGAGTTAAAGTTACTTGTGCAAAATCACACGCATAGCAAATCATAGAGTTGGGATTCAAACTCAGGTTCTGTGGCTCCAAATTCATCACTTTTTCCAGAAGCACCCAAGTTAAAAGGTCATCACAGTATGGGAGGTACTTTAATGCAAACATTTTACTTGTCACACTTTAAAATTAGCGAAACTGCCTTTGATGAAATGCAGTACAGCTGCTATTCAATTTTCCTGGGGGGGGGAAGGGGGAAGATTAATTAATAGCACCTTCTTATCATATAAATATGCAAAGTGCTCCATTCTCTACTGAGGACATCCTAGGATACAGGCCTATCGTGAACAGCTACTTTAGAGAATGAACTGGTATAAAATTCTCTTTTAGCTTAATATTTCTGAAGGGAACTCTCTTTTAATAACAGTTCTATGCCAATTGAAATATTTACCTTGAAGAACTGATTTCTCCTGAGGAAAAGGGTACTTCTGTGATCGAATGCACATATTCATGATACTGTGCCCTGTAAAGAGGTAGATGTTTGGGTTGGGGTGAAAGAACCAAAAAGAAACTGGCAACAGATTTTCAGGATTGTATTTCCCTCTGAGAAATACTACTAGGGAAATACAGCTTCATAAATGCTGCTACTGAACTATCAAAGTTTTTTTCTGTTTCAAGGAATTTAAGAAGACAGATGACACAGGCTTCTGGGTCAAGGCCAAGTGAGACTTATTTTTAAATTGGAGGAGGAGTTGTAGCAACAGTTAACAGCAGCAATAGTTGTAGTAGTAGCAGAAGCAGCAGCAATTGCAGTAGCAAAGCAGTAGTAGAAATAATAGCAATACTGATAGTACTAATGTAATAGTGGCAGCATCAATAGAAGCAGCGGCAATAAGTCTTTAGTGATGGCAGGTGGTGGTGGTAGCTGTGCAATGGGTCCCCATGTCTAATAAATCTCTCATGTGTTGCAAGGTCCATCCTCAACATGTGGCATGGAGGTATTACTTTGTGACTCAAAGGGAAGCAGATTAGACATCTCTGGCTGCTGCTTCTTCCCCCACCCTTCTCCAAGGGAGACTTTAATTTGTTTGGAGCCAGAGGCCACAATTCTGTTCTCTTCAGAGAGAGGGTATCAGGGTAGAATTATATTTATCTGCTCCATTAAATATTATTAGTCTAGGAGATGTGATTAGACAAGCTAATTGTTGATTGTTTCATTATTGGAGGGAAGCAGGACCCCAACTTTATATCCAGGACATAAGTCCTTTCTCATCAATTACTCTTTCCATAATGAACATGTACATAGCAATTATCAAAGAAATCTAATTTACACAAATAAATAGCAAAACAGAAATCAAATGAATTAAACATAGGATAAAACATACCAGAGAATACAGGGTAAAAATAAAAAAAAAAAAGATCTCCCATGGAAAGGGATATCTCACTTCAATCAAAAGCAATATAGTTCAAGATATCACCCATGGGGGAGTTCCCTCAAGTCTAGTATATCAAGATGGGACATAGGGATAAGATGGAGACAGCCAACTCCACTCATGTCTTCTCCGATTCTTTCTCTACAGGAACCTGAAGTACAGTTGTCCACCTCTCCTCTGGAAGCTGAAGAAGACTGAAAAAAGTGCAAGTCTCACTCTCGCCAAATCTTCCTCCACCCCTCACAGAGAGCAGACTTTTCATTTCCACAAATGAGGAGAGAAGCCCTAACCAATGGGTTCTGGAACAGGGTTATAGCAGTAATAATAAAACAATAATAGTAAAAGTAGCAGTAATAACTTGTACCCTAAGGCTACACACACACACACACACACACAAAGTTCCTCTCTATTTCTATCTTTCTTTTCTTCTGTCTCTGATTTTCTCTCTCTTACTCTGAGAGAGAGAGAGAGAGAGAGAGAGAGAGAGAGAGAGAGAGAGAGAAAATTGGTCCTCTCAGCAGTTAGAACATTCAATATGTTTACATGGAACATATGTTTAATCATCACCCAGCACTCTGCCTCCTATCTTCCATGATGAGCTCTTTTAGCTATAGTTAGTCTCCCATTGGTGTCTTGTCACTCCTAACTACCAGCCTTTCTCAGTTCCCTTTTAGATCCTGAAAATTAAGTCAAATGTTTCATTCAAGGTTGTACTTGAGCAAGCAAGCAGTTAGATTAGACAGAATGGTAAAACTCAAAATGTTAGCTTCTTTCATCATAACAAATGATTCTTCAATCAAAATTCTCATTCTATACAAACAGAATACCCTCTTAAGAATTATCTAAATTCTTCCCCCTTTGGGCTTCCAACTAAAACATGGGAGTAATAGATCCTAAATTCAAGAGTTCAGCATAATTCAATCTTTGCTCCTTGGAAATTCTTAGCAAAGTTCTAAATAAAGATTAAATACAGTTAACTTCTAGGTCTCCCTAAGTATGGATAAGGAGTTGCCATTATCAAAACGGCTCAATACAACAACTAATTTGGGATTTTAGGCAGTCTTTATTTTGATTACAGAAAATTAAAAGATTCAAAGGAAACCATAAAATTTCTCTAAAAATAAAAGATGCAAATAAATGTTAATATTCATTAGACTTGCCCTGAACATTTAAAATAGTTTTTTTATTATTAAAAAAAAATTCCTTTTTATTTTGGACTTGAATCATCTGAGCATCTCACAACGATGCTTTGAGGGGTTGACATAATCCAAATCTAAATAGTTAATAGTTAGTAAACATGGATTAAGTGACTACTATATGTCACATACTGTGCTAAGGACTGGGTTTACAAAGCAGAAAAAGAAAGACAGTACCTAACCTCAAGGAATTTATCATCTAATCGGGGAGATAATATTGTATCAGCAAGCACCCTAGCATACCCAGGATGGCTGCTAGTGCAGGTTCTTTGATCTGCCAATCTTACTTTAATCAAATATATATCATTCACTTAGTTCAGGGGAAAAAGTCAGCACCCTAAACTTCAGAAAATACAAACAGAAATTATAAGAAGTAAAAAAATACAGAAAAATAACATAATTCAACAGACCAAAACAGTACTTCTAACTGTCTGACCATGACATGCATACATAGGTAGTTACCAAAGAGAGAAGCACCAACATCTGGGTTTTCAAAGTTGCCGGGCTCAACAGCTGCCCAGAGTCTCATCTGGCCAAATCACACAACTCTTCCCATAAATCAGCCCCACAGCAAAACCTCACCTCAAGGAGTATACATAGCCTCCAAGACCTTCTTGGCCCTCTTCTTAATTACAAAGTAACAAAAGGTGTGTGTCTTCTTGAAGAACAATACTGCGGTAAACAAGCTTCTCTTGTTGGGCTCCAGGTGAGGCCCATCAAGGGACAGAGAAGTTTTTCAAATTCCTTAGGCCTATTAAGGTTCAGGGAAGATCTTCAAAGTCCCTTACTATTACAAATATATACACGAAAGGAAGCTGAAAGAGGGAAGCACCAGAGGGTGGCTGGTGTCAGGAAAACAGTCTACAAAAGGAAGGTTTCCTTGACAGTGTAATTTTGGGGGAAAAAGAGAGCCATCAAGATTGTATTTGGAGGGCCTACTATAAAGGGAGTGTTTTGGAGGAGTTTATTTTTGCTCTGCTGTCTAACCTTCCAGTTAGAGCAGAGAAGAAAATGAGGAAACTGAGGCAATGATGATGAGATTTCTAGTGAAGGGCTTATCCTGGGGAAGCTCATGGAACATTGTTTGTGGAGTCAAATCCAGACCAAGAAGCTGGGGCAAATGAAACCCTCAGCCTTTCATAATAGGGTTTTGCCCTGTTCCTCTTTGGGAACTTCTCTTTCATTCAGACAACAAAACCCATACCCTATAATATCATATAATTGGCTGGGAGGAACTCAGAAAATTTATAATAAGTACTCTTGGCAAAGACTTATTACAACAAAATTGAGCAGTGACAGAGAGACCAGCATAAATATGGAGTATACAGTCCATCCTCTCATCCAGAAAAGTCAGGTCTAACCATGCCACTTCCATTTTAATATACCACAAGATGGTTCTGTATCTAACATCACCTTCTATATGCACTGTCTGTGCCAGTCTCCCCTTTCCCAAAACAAGGTCGTAAAGGTTCCAGGATGAACAGAGACAAACGAAGCTATGCTGTGGTATAAGTACCAGCAAGGTAATAGGAAGGTATCAATCAGTGAATGTCATTCAACCAATATTTCTTAGGGCAGCTTGGTGGATAGAGTGGCAGGCCTGGAGTAAGTAAGACTCATCTTTCTGAGTTCAAATCTAGCCCTGGATACTTGCTAGCTATGTGACCTTGGGCAAGTCACTTAACTCTGTCTCAGTTCCATCATCGTTAAAATGAGCTAGAGGAGGAAATGGCAAACCACTTCAGTATCTACCAAGAAAATTCCAAATGGGGTCACAAAGAGTCTGACATGACTGAAATGACTAAACCACAATAACCATTTCCTAGGTATTGTGATAAGTTCTGATGGCATCAAACAAGAAAAGTTAAAAGCAGTCCTTGATCTCAAGGATATGACATTCAAACAGAAGAGAAAATATGTGCATATATAGACACAGACATATACAAAATCAGCTTAAAGTAAATATAAAATGATTTGTGAAGGAAGACACTGAATATTGAGGTAATAAGCACAGGCTCATGGTAAGTACAGATGTCACAAAACCACATGTAAGTTACTACTATAAAGTGGCCTCAAAAAAGAAAAAAAAAATGCATTCAATAGGTAAGGAATCAGACATTCAAAGAGAAGTTCAAATGCATAGCACTAGTGAGTGTTAGAAGTGGAATTCAAGTCCAGGCTTCCAAGGTTCCCATTCAGTTCAATTTGTACTAGACTAAGCAGAAAGAATGCTATTGGATGAGGATCAAAGTAACCATGATTCCCATTCATTTTAAAACTGTGTCTTAGGGAATATCTACAGAGAAGAGCAATTTTCCAGATAAAACATGTTTCTGCAAACAAGTGTTTTGTTTGGCAGCATGCTAATGACCCAAATACAGATTTCAAAGACAAGTGCTTATTTCACTGGTAAAGGTTTTCAAATGCCAGTATGTTTCCATCTTCAAAGCAAAGTAAACATTTGCTGTTAATGGATATTGCTAACACTTTCATAACTGGTTTCAAACACTAGAATCCATCTATGATTTCCTTACATGCTCTCTTCATATTTCCACACACACATACACATATGGGACACCATCTGAGCATATGTATATATGCATCTATGTATGTTTACAAGTGTGCGTGTGTATGGAACATCATCAGAGCATATGTGTCTATATGGAATAAATTGTTGTTTGTCCATGTTCAAAGAGTGACAATGATATCACAGGGTGAAATCTTGAAATGCATGTGAAATGAATTTAAGTAAGACAGAGTTGGACAAAGTTGTCAGCTTTACTCTCTTCTAGAGTCATCAAAGATATTCCAGTGGCAAGACAAAAGTCAAGATGACTGGCTATGGCCCTGGATGCAGTGGATGCATTTGCATCTTTGATGTCTGACCAAGCTCTAAGTGCTTCAGAGTGCTTACTTCAGCTCCCTTCACGGTCACTAGAACAAGTTGTTCCTATGTGCCCATTCCCCCGGGAGTTGGGGGTGGGTGTAGGAAGTCTTCACATATTTTGTGTAGATATTCCCCTCACTCACCAATGGGTTCATGGCCCATCAGTTACCTTCAACCTGGTTTAATCTGCTCAGATTGTTTTACCAGGATGTGGCTACTGCTCATGCTACAGCTTCTTGGAGCTACAGGTGAGAACCCCCCCCAAAAAAAAAAAACATACACACACACACATTTTATGTATAATTTCAGATGAATCATTTTACATTGAGAGGCAATGTGGTATAAAAAATGAAAATCTGACCATGTTACGAGGATGATCTGGGTCTTTTCATTGACACATAGTGACTGTGTGAATCAGGATCAGTCATTTAAACTCTCAGTGCCCTTGACAATTCTCGAAGGCTCTAAGTTGCAAAGAAAGTTCCTCACTGGGGATTCATTATAACAAGCAACTCACAGGTCAGTCCCTATTCCTATATCCCTAGCATTTCTCTCTCTAAAAAGAGTCACATATACACAGCAAACTATTATTTTTTAAATAGTCAAATATTGAAATTCATCTGTGATTTCATCAATATGGATGTTCCTTCCAACTATACAGATTGTCTCAATGAGTTTTCATCCTGTAAGATTCTCATCCATGTCCTTCCAAAGATCACAGCTGCAAAACTGATATTTATAAAAACATTTACAATATAATCCTATATTTCATTGCTTATTCTAGTTGCTCCTCTCATCCAAAAGTTT
The DNA here is from genome assembly GCF_028583685.1 of Petaurus breviceps papuanus. Taxonomy (NCBI): domain Eukaryota; kingdom Metazoa; phylum Chordata; class Mammalia; order Diprotodontia; family Petauridae; genus Petaurus; species Petaurus breviceps. Next base: position 51,645,315 of record NW_027185798.1, on the reverse strand, counting down.
CCTTGACTCCTCTAGGATAGAATGCAACCTCCTTCATTTATAATTTAAATTCTTTCATTATCTAAAACCACCCTACCTTTCTAGAATTACTATATCTCACTCTCCTTTATGTGATGTATATTCCAGTCAAATTAACCTACCTGCTGTATCCCACATTTAACATTCTATCTCTTATCCCTAGGCCTGGGCTGAGGCTGACTCTCATATTTAGAATCCACTTCCTCCCCACCTCCAACATTTAGAATCCTTTTTTAAAAGACTCAGCTAAAATTCTACCATCTACACAATACATATCTTAATTACCACCATCCAACATGACCAATTCCCACAACGGAGGACCCAGATGGAACTTACCAATGGGACAATGGGATAGCATAGCAGAGAGATATTCCAGGATACCTTATAGTGAGACATCATGGAATGGAAGCTATAGTCTTATGGGTATATAATCCTACTTAGAGTTAGGAAGACCTGAGTTTGAATCCTGCTTTGGTAGTAGTAGTAGTAGTAGTAGTAGTAGTAGTAGTAGTAGTAGTGGTAGTAGGTGTAAGAGTTGTAGTAGTAGAAATTGTAGTTGTAGTGGTAGTAATTTATTATTATAAAAGTTTATATTTCTCTATTATTTTTTAAATATTATCTTACCTGAGCATCACAAAAACCTTATGGAATTTGTAACATATGCATTACTATGCCCATTATATAGGTGAGGAAACTGAAGTATGGAAACTTAAATGACTTTCTCATGTGTATAATGTATCTAGGAATTTTCTAAAGCAGTATTTGGATCCAGGTCTTTTTTCACTCTAAGTTCAATTCTTTTTCTGCTACTCCCATAATGTTTTGTAGTGTTATACAACTTTCATATGTGTATGTTTGGTCTCCTCAATGAGATTTTTAAGATTTTCAAAGGCTGGGAAGGGATCTTATATGCCCTGTATTTCCCAAGGCATCTAGGAGCAATATTATTCATGTAGAAAGCACCATGTAAATTACTAATGATTGAATAATTCATTGAATCTTTTCCAACTACTAAAGTAGCATCACATTGGAATGCTTTCCAAATTTAAAAAAGTAGTACCTCAAGACAGTTACAAGAATGAGAACTACCAAGAGGGTAATGACAGATAACATATATTGGGAAACTTGAAAAAATGAGCTGAAAATAGAAGTAAATTGAATTCAATCTGCAGAAATTGAAAAAAAAAAGAATGATCTTTGATTCTTCTCTCTCACCCCACCATCTACAACCAATCACTTGTCATATCTTGCAAATTCTTCCTCTATATGATTCCTTTGCTCTCCCTTTTGCTTAGCCTCTGCCATACTTTAGGTCCTCATCACCTTTTATCTGAACTAACACTGCAGTCTTCTAATATTTTTCCCTATATTCAATCCATCTCCCATTGAGTTGCTACATTGATATTTCTAAGACATACGTCTGACCATGCTACTCACCTGCTGAGAATCTTCTGTGATTTCTTATTGCTTAATAGACTAAATGTATAATCCTTAGGCCAACATTTATAACCCTTTACAACATGGTATACACCTATCTTTACAATTTTATGTCTTATTATTCCCACTTTTGTTCCAGTCAATACACTCTTCAGAATTTTCTTGTTTAAAAAAATCCCATCCCCCACCTCTGTGCTTCTGCAAGCATGAATCCTGGGTTTGGAATATACTCCCCTCCCATTTTTACCTGATAAAAATCCATTGCTTCCTTTAAAACACAATCCAAATACTACTGCCTTGTGACGCCATGCACAAGGAGCTTTCCAGAAAAATGCTACTATGAAGAGCTTTAAAGGTTCTGATTACACAGAATAGTGAACACTCTATTTATTCAATGACAAATGAGAGCAAAACATTCACAGTAAACTAAGGTACAGCAATCACAATGTTACAACACAAAGTTTTGAACAAAGAACAATTATCTCAAAGTATAATAGTCAAAGTCTTCCACTCACAGGGCACACTAAGTTAACTCAATCAGTCACTTATTCAGCAATCAGTCACTAAGTACAATTATTAGAAAATACACAGACCCTCCACCCCTAGGTCACTAGTAAATTGCAATTTCACTACTACTCAGTACCCATGAGTCTTTTCATCTTGACTCAAGACAAGAACTCCTACCTGAATCCACCCAACAGTCACCTGGATTTAAAGGCAGACAGGTTCCCACTCCTTTTCCAGCTCTCTGTTTAAGTCCTGCTTCACACTGAAGTTCACAGGGTCCAATCCATCTCAAATCCTTCACCATTACTGTTCCTGGGAATTCAAGGCTCAACCAAGCCACAAGCAGACAAAGCCTTAGCATCCGGTCATTCTTCCTCAGTCTTCTACAATTCATTCAAAAAATCAGAATTACTTTATCCAGTGGGGGTGGTAGGGATGTAGGGAGAGTGTGGTGGCTCCTGGACTCCTCTTCAGCTTCCTGGGCTCCTCATCAGAAGAAGCTCTGCCACCACAAGTTCTCAGGAAATTCTGACTCAGTTCTCAATTCTCATTTCTCTTCTGTACCTGCTCTGCCTCCAAATGCTGGTCCCAAGAAATTGTGACTGTCCATTCCTGGGGCTTTTCCTTATATACACACAGCATTAGCCTCCTGTTTCATCCAATCCCTTCCTGTTACATCAGTAACAGGAGACAAGATTTCATACCTTCTGTTTACCCAACAGAGGCTTGATCAATTACTAAATGGTAAGTACCTGCTTACTTGCCAGTATAAAAAGTGGTCTTCAGATTCAAATAACCATTACATGCCTACACGAAACTTTTCCTGATTTCCAGATTGTGCTTCCTTCCTCTTGAAATTCATTATTTTATTTTGTAATTATTGTGTATTTATTCATTTTGCATTCCTTCAGTATAAAGTTAGTTCCTTAAAGACTGACCATATTAATTTATGGTTTTGTAACCCCAATACTAGCCATAATAATTTGTACAAAACAGACACAATAAATGTTTGAGTCATTGTATTCTACTACATCAAAAACCTATAATTTTAACATCATATTTTGTTCAATAAGCCCAAGGAAGAGAGTAAGAGTATCACCCATTAATAAGATTAGTATTGGAGTTGTAGTCAAGGTTAAGGGTAGAAACAGGTTTTAAAATAAGAACTGGTATGGATCCTTGGATTCTTAAAGAAATTACTCAAATAGGAACTATTATTTAGCATATAATTTTAAAATAATTTGTATAATATAGTCAAATAAATAAAGTAGGATGCTTTTAACACTAAATGTAGTCTAGATTTTAAAAGAAAGGAAAAAATTTACTTAGGCTTAATTTGCAAAAGAACATATGCAGTTTCATGAGTTAATAGGATCAAATAATTTAGATTGGGCATTCACTTCTGGAAAATGACTTTACAAGTCACAATTAACATGATTAAGTATCTATTGTATTCAGCAATAGTATACAGTATTTGGGTAGCTAAATAGTATAGAAGACAGAGTGCTAGGCTGGAGTCAGGAGGAGACATCTTCCTAAGTTGAAATCTGATCTCAGATAATTACTAGTTGTGTGACCCTGGGCAAGTCACAACCTCATTTTTTCTCATCTATACAATGAGGTGGAAAAGAAAATTAAAAAACACTCTAGCAGCTTTGCCAAGAATATCTGAATTGGGTGACAGAGTCAAACACAACTGAAAAAACTAAGTAATAACAAAAATGTAATGTTTACATGGGAGTATCAGAAATGAAAATCTCTGGTATACCCTGAGGAGTTTAAGATGCTTAAGTTTTGTGATGTCTTACAACTGTCACTTAACTTGCCCAAAAGCTTCCAGGAAATTCTATGGTGATTATGTGCGTAGGACCACATGTCTTGAAGAGTAGTGTCTTTTTTTCCAGTAGAAGGAACAGTGATGGAGCATCTAGGTAGCAGAGAGGATAGAGCATCAGCTGTGGAGTAAGGAACACCTGAGTTCAAATCTGGTGTAAGAGACTTATTAGTTGTGTGACCTTAGACAAGTCACTTAACCCCATTGCCAAAATAAAGAAAAAGAAAAAAGAAAAGGAACATTGACTTTGAAATCAGAAGTGCAGAGTTTAAGTTTAAGCTCTGTTATTAATGAGTAAGTGATGGTGAAAATGAAGCTAGATTGCACTACCCTGCAGAATTAATTTGAGCAAAGTTTTTAATTTATAAAGCCCTACAGAAATATGTGCTATAATAAGAAAAAGAAAGACATTCCCTACCCTCAGAAAGTTTACAATCCAGTGAGAGAAAATAACCTACAAAGGGAATCTGGAGTAAAGGGGGAAGCAGACAACCAGGGAGCTGGCAGCAATGGATACACAGCATGGGGGTGGGGGGTGGGAACAGTTTGTGCCATGGAGTTGAAACCAAATAGAGTTGTAGAGAATGGAGTGAGTTAGAAATTCAGTTTCTGTCCTCTGCAAAGATAAACTTTGGAAGGAGTTTAGCAATTTACCCTTCAGCCTTCTAATCAGAGGAGAAAGGAGGCTGAGGGTGGTGGGCAAGTGTTGAGTATCCAAAGCTTTGAATTAGCAGAATTGTGATGTGATCTGGAGTGATTAACTCATCTTACGAGTGGCATTTTGCTCCACAGAGATGAAATGAAACAGAACTGCACATGGAAAGTGGGGTGACTATGCAAACCTCTCTTAAGTTCATTCCCTTATTCAATATCTTTATTAAGCAGCAATTTCATGATACTAGAGTGTCAAAGGAGATTTAGAAAAAATAGAAAATCAAGAAGTTGGATACCAGGTGGCAACATAGTACACAGAGTACCAGGCCTGGAACCAAGAAATCTGAAATCAAACCAGTCTCAGAAATTTACTAGCTGTTTGAACTTAAACAAGTCACTTGACCTATATTTGAATCAACTTCCTCAACTGTAACAGTTACTGAGAGGATCAAATGAGACAGTGTTTATATAAACACTTGACATATAGAAGACATTTAATAAACACTTATTCTCTTCTCCCTCTCCCCCCCTCATCCCATCTCCCTACCCTGCCACCAGGACCTATAATCTAATTAGTTATTTGAGACATAAAATAATGCAAAAAGGACTCTGTTACAACATCAAGAACATAAAAATTTGGATTTTTAAAGAGGGGAAGGGGTCATAGCTTGGAGGAATTTGAGGAAGAGTGCTATGCTGAAAAATGTCCTGTCTATGCAAAATGATGTTTTTATGGACAAAAGAAATTGTGAGGGTAAAGTAAACACATGAGCAATCTATATTTTGTAATTCCAAGGTGTAAACTCCAAGTATTTGAGCCTGAAAGATAATAATTAGACACATTTTAGTGGCATTGCCCCCCCCCCGACTACATATATACTGGAGATAAATTCCCTTTATCTATTCCTATATATTAATCTAGTATGAGGTGAAATATCCATGAAATGGTCTCCATTAATTGAACTACTAGCTCAGCAACAAATGGCATAGGATCATAAATCATGTGATCATAGATTAGGGTTAGAAGGTGTCACAGAGCCATCTTGAGTGACCATTTGGCTTATTTTACAAATAGCAAAGTACTCTTAAACTTAAGCAGTAGGAGAAAATCTGAGATGGATGACACAGAACAAGAAAAAAAATCCTCTCTCTAATCTAATCTAATCTATCTCTGTCCATCTTTGACAGAGGGAAATCTGATAAAAGACTGAAGTCTCCCAAGAAGCAAAAAGGGAATCACCACAGCTACAGTTGCTGCCACCACCGCATTGAGTAGAAGCAGGTTTTGGGAAAACATTGTATTCTAAATGTGGGGAAGCAACAGGAAACATTATGCCAAATGATGATACTGTCCCTCTCTCTTGAGGCAACTAAGTACACTGTGAATATAACAGAAGATTCAGAATCAAGAAAACCAGAGTTCAAATTCATTCACTTATCCTTTGTGAATCAGCTGGGTTATGCACTTAGCCTCTTTCTGACTCAGTTTCCTTAATTATGAAATTGGGATATATCAACGGCATTTACCGCACGAGGTTGCTATAAGGACAAAATGAGATAGAAATATGTAAAGTGCTTAGCACAGTGCCTGATACATAGGAGACAATAAATGCTTGTTTCCTTCCTTCCCGTCCTACTTCCGGAATTTAGAACTGGGTTTTGAGGAGTTTTTTTCATTTATTTTTTCCCCCTTGATATCAAACTGAAATTTGCCTCTGCTACTTGTACTTGTTGCTCCTGGCTCTGTTCTTGAATATTGTGCAAGACTGGGAATCAGGAAACTTGAGAATCTGATCCAGCCTCTACAACTGAGTGCCTGGAATTCACTTAACCGAAACACGCCATCTTTTCCTCATCTGCAAAATGGAGTACATCCACTGGTCTTTACACTCCCTTCTAACTCTAAATCTATAAAATTGTGTCTAATCCCTCTTCAGATCTTGAGGTTAACTTTCACATTCTGACAGTTTTCTATTATCAAGGGTAAATACCCCAACTTCTTTCTATCAATCCTCAGATAACAAAAAACTCTAGGCTTTTCACCATCCTCATTGTCCTATCTGGACACTCTCAAATTTATCAGTGTGTTCTTTAAGCCATGGCACCCAAAACTAGACACAATATCCCATATGAGATCTGAAGAGGACAGAATAGAATTCAACTATCACCTTCCTCTTTCTGGAAGAAATACCTCTCTTTATTTTATTTTTTACTTTTTGCTTTCTGGAGGTGGAAGGCTGGGCAATTGGGGTTAAGTGACTTGACCAAGGTCACACAGGTAGTAAATATTAAGTATCTGAGGTCATATTTGAACTCAGGTCCTCCTGACTCCAGGGCCAGTGCTCTCTTTTCACTACACCACCTAGCCACCCCTCCCCCCTCCACAATTCCCTCTTACTGCAACCTGACATTGAATTAACTTTTCTTTGGTTGCCACATCAACTGCTAATTCATACTGAGTTTGTAGTCTGCTAAAATCCCAGATCTCTTTCAGAAAACTGTGATCTATCCATGCCTCCTTCATTTATTATTGTGAAATGGATTGTTTGTATCTAAGTGAAGGACTGTACCTTTATCAATTTGGGATTATACTAAGGATACAAACACTTTTATCAGTTTAGGACTACAGTAGGTACACACACATATAGTGTCTGTGTGTGAGTAAAGATAGGTAGATAGATAGATAGATAGATAGATAGATAGATAGATAGATAGATAGATAGATAGATAGATAGAGAAAGATAGAGATATCACATATAATTAGATTTGTCCTTCACCTACTTGCAAGGGAATATTTTCCCTCAGGGATTAAATAAAAACAAAAAGGCTAGTCTTCTGAATAACCATCAATTAGAATTTGATTAGTGCCAACAATGTATTCATCTTCATACCCAAAATATAAAAGATATAATCCTTAAGGACTTTATATTCTCATTTCTAGTAAAAATTAAAATGAGTCCTGACAATAGCATTACATTGAGTTGAATAAACTCCAAGAAAATTTGCTCAAATAGCTTGATACATTAATTTTCTACCCATGCAGTTGGCAGATTTGAGAATCAAAGCCTATGTTTCATCTCTGTGTTAAAAGCCACCCCACTTCAAGGCTCAATGAAGCTCTTCTGTTTCTCTAAAGAGGAAGCTTTGACTCCTGAGAATATCCTGCTGACTATTTCTCAGGCCAACTTTTTCAAAGTTTGAATGAGTTTCACATGTACAATATTTGCTCGTTAGAGTTTAGAATTATTTTCAGGTATCAAAACCACTCTTTTTATTTTTTTTTTCCTACCTGAAAGACTGCAGCTTCTGAATACCCTCAGGTGGTATCCCTTTATCATTTCTGTTTTGAATTTTTCCCCTTTTGCTGCCTAGGATGATACTATTTTCTTAAATTAATTGGGAAACTCAGCAAATAGAGTCCTTACCACAACGTACAGAGAAATATATTTTGCCTTCCAGGAGATTTTTATTCTGCCTTTACCCTTGAATGTCCACCATTATTTGGTTTCTCCATCACAGAGCAGAATCTCCACATCAAGGGACACAGTATAGTGCTGTAGGAAAAGTCCTAAATTTGGTTTAAAATGACCTTGGATTAAATCACATCTCTGTCATGCAGGAGGTGTACATCCTTGGCTGGTTACTTTGCATATTTGGATCTTAGTTTTCTCATTTACCAAAGAAGAATGTTTATGTACATTACCACTAAAGTCCTTTCCAGTTCTGAATTTATGTTTCTAATGAAATTTCCAATCTAATTTACAAATATTTTGAGGAAACATGTTCCTAGCATGGGTGCTCAATAATGTATCAGATTTGTTTTTTAACAGAGAATTTTAGTGAAGTTAGTGATTTGAAATTCTTCTCCATTATTACATCCGCATCTATATGCCCTCCCATTTCATCACTTTCTCTGTAATTCACAAACATAGGGCTTTACTAGGGTGTAGTTTTCAACTCACTACCAAAAATAATTTAGAAAAGAATTCTCCAAAGGAATGCATATTTAGATCAAAAAGAGCATTTATAGAAACTTGAATTAGATTGGATAAAAATAATGGAAATACAATTTCAGAGGTGTTTCCTATATTAGAGCAGACAACTGATAAGCTTATCACTTTTTAAATTTTTTTTAATTTTTTTAGTATTTCTTTTTTATAATTTATTTATTTATTTTTAGTTCTCAACATTCACTTTCACAAGATTTTGAGTTATAATTATTTTTTTTAAGTTAGGCATGCCATAGTGGTACAAGCCCTTAATTCCTACTACTCACTGGTTGAGTCAGATGTATTGCTTCGATTTCAGGAGTTTTGAGATACAGTAGGAATAAAGTTGCTCATGTTGCCGCACGAAGTCAAGCAGAAATAAAAATGAGCCCCTGGGAACAGGGGAAGGGAGTAGAGATGAGGATATGAGTATGGGGAACAGGATGCCTAAGGAAGTATGGATTAGGCCTTGTTGGAAATGAAACAGGAAGGATCAGGCCCATGAATAGCTACTGACTTTCTAGCTGGGGCAACATAGAGAAGGAATGAAAATAGGGAGGGGGAAGAGGAGGAAGGAAAGAAGGAGGAAAGGAAGGAATGAACAAAAGAAGGAAGAAAGGGAGGAAGGAAGTCAGGAAGGAAGGAAGGAAGGAAGGAAGGAAGGAAGGAAGGAAGGAAGGAAGGAAGGAAGGAAGGGAGGGAGGGAGGGAGGAAGAAGGGAGGAAGGAAAGGAGAGAAGGAGGGAGGAAGGAAAGAAAGGAAGAGAGAGAGAAAGAAAGAGAGAGAAAGAGAGAGAGAAAGAGAGAGAAAGAGAGAGAAAGAGAAAGAAAGAAAGAAAGAGAGAAAGAAAGAAAGAGAGAGAGAGAAAGAAAGAAAGAGAGAAAGAGATAGAAATAGAGAAAGAAAGAGAGAAAGAAAGAAAGAGAGAGAAAGAAAGAAAGAAAGAAAGAAAGAAAGAAAGAAAGAAAGAAAGAAAGAAA
>NW_027185798.1:51562882-51635796 GCF_028583685.1 Petaurus breviceps papuanus | reverse complement strand
GAAGGAAGGAAGGAAGGAAGGAAGGAAGAAGGAAGGAAGGAAGGAAGGATTAAAGATGAGATGTTCTAAAGACAAATGTAGGTAGATGAAATCAAAGAAACAGAAATGTATTAGACAAATGGATTGAATACACTTTAGTGAGAAAGCCTGTGTCAGATTTATGAGTAGAAAGTAAGGTGATAAATTGCAGTCAGCAAATGAAACTAAAAAGTAGAACAATTTGACAGGAGGCAGAGATAGGGAAAACAGAGAAGGAATATATATATTTCAGTTCCTCATTCAGTTCACTTCTACTGTAGGCATCACTCTGAACCCAAATAAGTATAGTATCTGAGTATCAGAGGCAATCTTGTACACAAGATCATAGATTTAAATCTGGAAGTCACTGCAAATATTATCTAGCTCCAACTGCATATTGTACAGAGAAGGAATTAAACTACCCAAAGAAGCAAAGTGACTTGCCTAAGGTCACACAGAGAATAAGTGGCAGAGACAGATTTTCTTATTCTGAGACCATTAAGTGACTTGCTCAAGATCACATAGTCAATAAGTGTCTGAAGCCAGATTTGAACTAAGATCTTCCTAACTCTAGGACTAATACTGTATCCACTACACCACCTGTGCTGACTAAGAAACCAAGAGACTTGTCCAGAGTCATGTGGGCAGGATATATCAATGGCGGCACTTGAGCAAAGATCTTCCTGGCTTTATGATTGGATCTCTACTGAGACATGCTGCTATGGCTTCTCTCTAGGGATCTGGTACTCTGGGAAATAATCTAGTTGTTCCAAGCAAAAATTCAGAAGAAAGTAGCTTTGTTGTTCCTAATTCGAAAATAAAGCATGATGGTTTACATGGTTTACACGATGACACAGCTAGATATCCTCCTCTGCCTTTCCCTCATCAATGTAGGTCTCAAAACAATGGTTCTTGACCCTTGAAATCAAAGAAGCACGTAGTAGTTACAGAACTAGCTCCTCATTCTGACATTAGTTTACACTATTCTTTGCTTTTTTCAGGATATAGTTTTCACCAAAGAAGAAGAGAAAATGGCCCAGTAAATAATTTTAGAAAGTGGGTATCTCTTGTAACTTTAAAAGTTTTATCTCTGATGAAAATTGAGTAATTTTTTGCAAGCAGAGCTCAGACAACATTTTGTGATCATTTTTTTTTGGTAAAATAGCATGCTCTAGGAGCAGCTAGGTGTTGCAGTGAGTAGAGCACAGACCCTGGGTCAGGACCTAAGTTCAAATCTGGCCTCAGACACTTAACACTAGCCATGTGACTTTGGGCAAGTCACTTAACCCCAATTGCCCCTTCCAAAAGAAAAAAAAAATAAAATAAAATAAAATAGCATGCTCTTCTATTTTTTAGGTAGGTATATCAAGATCTCTTCAGACTCTGGGTCCATTTTAAGAGTTTTAAGGACTGTTTGTGCAATAGCTTGCACTTTAAGGACTGTTTGTGCAATAGCTTGCACTTATCTGTTGGTCATTCTTGTTTTCCTAGGTTTTATAATCTAATTTATCTTAATTCTTTTAAGATCAATCTCTCTTACACTAAAGTGTGGACCTTTATGATTTTGGTCATTTTTATGATACAGAACAGTGATAAGATAAACTAAATAAGGTCTGAAAACCTCTATTTGTTCCTGGGTCAGGGACTTCCCCAAACACTTAAATTGGTTTAATTGTGTATATAATTTTTATCTGTTTATGTTACTCCTTGCTGCAATAATTAGCTTGTTTTAAGTGTAGGGGCAATATAATGTTTCCACAGGTCCATGTGATTTTATTCTCTATTGCTTCAAGTAGCTTATTTTAGATGAAAAATCAGGGGTACGATCACAATTGTTCTAAGCCCCTAATATTAAAACATAGGTTTGACTCTTTACCTCAATTTACACTTATATCTATTTCTGGTTAACCCTTAACCTCTTTCTCGTTGAGAAAAAGTTTCAGCTACATGAAATACTTTGAAAAATTAAGCAGGTAGCTTATAATATCCATTAATACATAGTCACCTTGGAAAGAAAAGAGGAAAAGAGTAGACTTTGGAATTTCCCTAAATCCATGAGTAAGTGGAGTCAACATGAATCTTTCTGTTTGAGATGCTGTAGGGCTGAGGGCCATCTGTTATTTATTCATTTATTTGGCCGGGGTGGGGGGGGCACTGCTTGATCTGATCTTTTAGTCCTTTTGCTGGTTGCTTCTGGAAAGCCTGTTCTTTTGGGCCCAATTCTTGATGTTCTCTCTCCTATTTTTTTTTTTTTTGCTTCCAGAAGCTCTAGATCTCTACCCGGTCCTCCTTTAACAGAGGTTCCTCAGGTTTTGACTGAATCCCTCATCCATTATCTTTGATTTGAGTAGATATATTTCCTTACTCACAAGTTCTAATTGATTAATTCAATCAAGAAACTTCTCACTGTAGCAGCAAGCACCCTAGCATACCCAGGATGGTTGCTAGCACAGGTTCTTTGATCTGCTTTATTAAAAGAGTCAATAATCTTTAATTAAACACACACATATTTATTTTTTGTATTTCAAATGCTCAACGTTATACCTGACCTAGAAGAGAAACCTGACAAATTCTTTACTTTGATAAATTCCACCTCTGAAAAGAATCTGGTCAAGGAAAGTGAAAGTTATGGTCATAGTCATAGTTATAACTATATATATATATATATATATATATATATACACACACACACATATATATGAAGGTCTTTGTTTAATGAAGGTTGAAAGGCAGTGCTTTAAAATTCAAACAATAATGATATATCTCAAGAGCAGAATATTGACAAGCAGATTTCTTGATGTGAAAAGGAAAAAAAAAATATATATATATATATATATAATTAGTGTATCTGCAACCACCTTAATCTTTGAAGAAAGAGATAATGCTTTTTGGATTATCTTGTACTTAAAAAAAACAGTCAATCACAAATGTGAAGTTAGTAATGTAATTAATATTACTATAATAGAGTCCAAATTGGAAGTATTATTAAATGTCACCTGATCGAATCCTTTCATATAGTGGAAGGAACTAAGGCCCAGAGAGTGAAAATGACTTACCCGAGTTACATAGGTAGTAAATGGCAAAACTGGTATTCAAACCCAGCCCTTCTAAATTTAAACCCAGCTTCCTTTCCATGCTATAACCAAAAAAATTGCTATTCCTACTATGATATACATATGTATAGATGTGTGCATATTTATATATGTGTGTATGTATATGTGTATTATGTATATTATATATGCATGTATGTATGTAGGCATGTATATATATACACATATATATCTATAATTCCAAGCAAAAGAACAATATTTTTTCTATAACTAGATAAAAACACATGGTGTTATTTATAATGTCTAACAACAATAATAACTGTCACCAGAGTTCTTAATAAATAATAAGGAATTATCAATATTATTTTTCTTGGTTTGAAAGAAAATGTATTTTAATTTATACCTTCATAATGATAAAAATATAAATCTATGTTTATATTTTAGAGAAACTTCCAAAACCTGACATATGTATAGTTTATATAAATTGGCTAAATTGGATGCATGATGCTCTTCAGAGAGACTATTGATTAAAACAACAATTTATTAATTTCTAAGTAAGCAGATAATGAGTTGTAATGAATAAATACCCAAGGGATACTGTTTTGGGGTAATTAATAATAATCAGGCTACTTAATAGTCAATAAATTGATGGTCATTGATTTCTATTGGTAACCAAAGACAAAGACATGAAGAAACTGGAAGCCTTAATATGCTATTGGAATAGGGGTGCCCCTGACAGGTGAAAATCAACCCTGATTGGAGAACAATCAATTAAGGGGCAGATTAAAAGTCTCCAACTTCTGTTGAGAGCAAAACTTGATTGTGAAACTCAGCCACTTCTCAGTCTGGACAAAGGAACTCATTTCCACCCAGACCACTTTGGTTGATTTTCTCCTTCATGAATTAGATCACCCTAAACTCCATTGGATGGGTTTAAGGGCACGGACTCATTGCTTTGGGGCAGGAATTAACCTAGATTAGATTCTGTTTATATTCTAAACAGAAGTAAGGTCTCTTAGTTGGCAGGGTCCTGCCAAGATCCAGGAACTGAGGATTTAGGGTAGTCTTGTTTATGATCAGTGTCCTTGAGATACAGACTGAGTGATTTACTGATCAGCTGACTTGCTGGTCTCTAAATGAGGAAATAAATACAAAAACTCCTAATTTCATAATTGGTTTTATTTTTTATTTTTTGCTTTTTTTGGAGGGCAATTGGGGTTAAGTGACTTGCCCAAAGTCACACAACTAGTAAGTGTGTCAAGTGTCTTAGGTCAGATTTGAACTGAGGTCCTCCTGACTCTAGGGCTGGTGCTCTATTCAATGTGCCACCTAGCCACCCCAAAGACCAGTCCTCTACTCATTTCTTTTTTTTCCCCGTTTTTGGAGGGAGGGAGGTAGGGAAATTGGGGTTAAGTGACTTGCCCAAGGTCACATGGCTAGCTTTTGTGTTAAGTGTCTGAGCCCAGATTTGAACTCAGGTCTTCCTGACTCCAGGGCTAGTGCTCTATTCACTGCACCACCTAGCTGCCCCACATAATTGGTTTTTAATATAATAGCAAAATAACTACTTTCAGATGATGATGTTGATGATATCTTCTCTTCATTAGATGATATTGTAAAAAATTAATAATACCTAACATTTATAAAGTAACATGAGGTGTACAGAGAATTTTGCATACAATGATCAAGATTTTTGTCTCTGTTTCTCAGATAATAAGCTCTTAATCAATGTTTCTTAATGATAACTTGTAATAAAATGTAAACTAAATAAAGTGATTTTTATATTATTTTAGGGAAAACAACATTAAAAGAACAAGAATATTTTAGAACCTATATTTAAATTTGATTTTCATAAAGAGTTGTATAAGTTTAGCTCCTAAGAATAATGGAAAAAATATGGAAAGAGCATTGGACTATCCACTTATTGGCTATGTGACACTGGACAAGGGACTTTAAACGTCTGGACCTCATTTTCCTCATTTGAAAAACAGGGATAATAATACTTGCACTTGGGTCACCTAAATGGGTCAATGGATAGAGTGGAGGGCCCGAAATCAGGAAGACATATCTTCCTGAGTTCAAATCTGTCCTCAGACACTTACCGTGTTTCCCCAATAATAAGACACTGTCTTATTATTTTTTTTTTTTGGAAAGAAAAACACCAGAGGGCTTATTTTCAGGGGAGGGCTTATGTTGTCCTGCCTCAGCTCTCCTCCGCGGCACTGCTCTCAATGGCGCCAGCAAGCAAATCAGTGGGGAAGAACAGGATGACGCGCTCACTGCAGCAGCTCTGATTGGATGCACCTCAGAGCGTGGCGTGCATTTCATGGGTGGGGGGGACGGTGCATACAGAGGGTACCGTAATGTAGCGTGTAGCGCAGGGGATCACCTTCACTACAGTAGCGATCTCAATAGGGCTTATTTTCGGGGGAGGGCTTATTTTAGAGGAATCTTACACAGTAAGGGGGGAGGGCTTATTTTTGGGATAGGTCTTATTATCGGGGAAACACGGTACTAGCTCTGAGACCCTGGGCAAATCACTAAACCTGTTTGCCTCAGTTTCCTCATCTATAAAATGAGCTGGAGAAGGAAATGGCAAAACACTCCAGCATTTCTTTCAAGAAAACCCCAAAGGAGGTCACCAAAGGTCTGACAAGAATGAAATGACTGAACAAGAAGACAAATACTTGCACTATTTACCTTGAGTTATCTTTTATAAAATGTGCATAGAGTTGGTATGAATATTAATATATTGCAACAATGTGCATAACTCTAATGAATTCTACATTTTAAATATATATTTGACCTTGTTTCTCCAACATAGTTATTCAGTGATTGAGTTGTGATGTTTTTTGCAATATTATACTGCTACTCTAATCCTCTTTCTTCGTATTAACATTTAATCTGAATCTTTAGCTTTTGATTCCTAGCTTTCAGTATTTTATGTCGTGGAGACACCATTGCTAATGCTCTGATTGGGAAGTTGAGGCCTCAAGGACACATGTGGACTTCTAGGTCCCTGGTGGGGACTTTTGACCTAATCCAAGTTTTACAGCACGAATCCTTTTATTAAGGGGATTTGTTCTGTGAAGTTTGGATTCAGTCAAAGGGCCAGGCAGAATTTGAGGACCTAGAGGGCCATCTGAGGCCTCTAGCCTCAGGTTCCCCTGGACAAATGAAGAGCAATGAATTAGGAATTTAAAAAAAACACTTTGATTCAAATATCCCCACTTATCTATTTATTACTTATGTAGGTGTCAGTAAACACCTTGTCCTCCTTGGGCTCCAGCTTCCTCATTTCATTCCTGTTACTTACCTGCCTAGGCATCTGCTAGTCTTTTGACCTCCCTATGCCTTAGTTTCCTCATCTATAAAAATAAAAGTTGTCTCTCATGTCCTTTCCAACTTCAGATCTACAAACATAGTCAGTATTTTGCCTTTGATAGGTACTTTTAAGGTGTTTCTTAAATTGAGTTGAATTGTGCATCAAATTAATCTTCCAATGTCATCTTCAAGATCAGTTTAACAAATTGAGTAGAAATGTTTTGGACACTAAGTATAAGGTACCATGATAGGTGAGCTAGAGAATCAAAGGAGAAAATACATGAGTCACTTGTCCCAAAGTAACTGGCATCCTATTAAAGGATTTTCCAACACTATTAAGGACAAAGGATATCCAAACAGAGTGCTTGAGGAAAATGCAAGTAGGAAAAGCTCAGTTTAAGCTGGAGAGGAGTGATATGCATCAAGGAAAATGTTGTGGTAGAGGTAGCCCCAAAAATGAGCCTAAAAGAAAGGATTCAGGCTTAGGACCTGCTTTTTCTCCCCACTTCTACAAAAGGCATTTTAGCTGCTTAACAATGGAGGACATTCTGTTGTCAAGTTTTGCTTTCTTTGGTCAGAAGTTTGGAGGTTGAGATGGGGCCTTCCTTCTTATAAGCTGCCTGTTTACGATTATAATAATCTGAATATATCTTTCTTCTGTTGTAAGAACAGATATTTAACTTCACAGATAATATAAGGAGCACTGTTTCTCATCTCTACATTCTCAGGAAATTCCTGATCAGATTTCTAAACAAAACAAAACAAAAACACAAGAATACAGGATGAAATTGCTTTAATGACTACAATTGAAAATGAATTGATTTTCATTTTCTTTTTTATTTGTTTATAAAATGTTCTAGCTCATGGAACATAATAATCTAAAGAGGCAGCCATGGAATAGTAGTTAGAATGTTAGTTTCAGAGGTGGGAAGACCCCAGGTTCAATTTCTGCCTTTGACACGTACTTGCTTTATGACCCTGGGCAAAAAAGCTTCATAGCTCTAGGCAGTTCTCTAGGATTGCAGAGAAGCTATCAGACCACAGCATTAGAAATTATAGGTCCATTTCATATCTGTCTTTAAACAAATGATCTGTCCATAAAGGTCCAAATCTGATGCATTGCTGAATTGATTGTGGCTTTTCATGGGCATGCCAAGGGAATGAAAACTATGGCAACATCTGCCAAGCTAAAAAAGTTTGTAGGATGGGTCCAGTGACATATTTTATAACTGTTGTTGAATAACCAAGTTAAGTTCAGAAGTTTGTCCTCTACACTATACATGTTTTTATCTTATTTACTAGAGTAGCCCATATGAATCATCGAAGGACCCCCTTCATATGTGGATCTCTCTGGTTTCTACTATAGATCTGAAGCATTTTGTGGTTGTGGTTCAAAATCCCCCAAAACTTTAGTCCATTAGCCTACACATGTTTGTATGTATATGTGTGCATATGTGTGGTTTTGCCATTATTTCAAAGGAAAATACATTTAATAAGTTCCATAGTAAGATAAATAACAATAAACATTTCTCTCTTAAAAACATAGGTAAACTCTTTCACTTACCACACCACTAGAAGAAGAGGAAAAACATAGAGGGACAGAACATGGAGAAACTTAGGTGGATAGAATACATAAATGCCCTCTATGGATGGCACTACCCACATCACCAATGCTACAGAGTTTAAAATGTTCTCTGAAGCTGTCATTAAGCAATCTGCTTTCCTTGCTGAACTGGCTTCATCTACCATTCTCTGTTGGATGTTACTATTTTTGGGTGCTGTTAGTGCCTGACATCTCTACTACTAATGGACGCCTTCAGTGTTCCTGACAGGCCTATGAAGCTGTGCTTTGGTATTATCTGCTGATCTTCATCTATACAGCCTCTTTGGGTCCTCTGCAACTCTTTGCTGTAATCTGCTGGAGTTCAGCTACTAGGCACAGTCTGGCTGTAGTAGCAGTGATCAATTCTTAAAGTCATAGTTCAGGACTACTAAATCAGGATTCCAGTGATGGCCCACAGAAGTCCTGCCAATGATTTTCTGCCCTATGAACTGCCTTTCTATCTTCTGAGCTTGGCTTGCTAATCTGTCTCTTATTTGATATGGATGTTGAAAATTCCTTTCAATTCCTATAATATTATTGGTAATTAATTTGCAGACCTTTAAAATATACCAGAGGCTCCACATAGTACAGCTGCTGAGGAATTATGTGGAATTTGGGTGGCAAGGTTGTTTTTATACTTCTCATTTTCCTGGTTACCCTATAGATAAATTTGGGCCCAAAACAAAATAAATAATGACTTTGATCATAATTCATTTTACATTCCTATTGAACTCACACACGTGTGCACATGCATACATGCACACACAGGCATGTGCACATAATAGACATAAATACACAAGTAGATAGATAGTGATCTCCCTATACTTGAAATGAACAAAAACACAAACTACTATTTAGTCGTGAAACATCCTTCTACTTCCACAATGAAGGTTGGTAGCTTGTTGTAAAAATAGCTCGTGAAACACTAGGAATTGCTCAGCTCCTAGAGTACAGGTTCTTAACTTTTTTTGCATGTCATACATTCTTCTGGCTGTCTGATGTAACTTATAAACATATTTTCAGAATAAGTTTTAAATGCATGACATAAAGCACATATGGTTACAAAAGAAACCAATTATGTTGAAACACAGTTATCAAAATAATTTTACATTAAGTTTTGGGCCCCAGGTTAAGTGCCTGTACCATGGACTGGTGACAAGCATTCTTTGAACTAAGTGTAAAATATTTTCCTAACAATCATTGAATTAAAAAATTGCTACCAAAACACAACTATATTCCAATGGGTTTTCTTAATATACATAAAGGATGAAAATAATAGAAAACTATAAGATTTCCTCAATATTACTTCATAAAACAGAGAAAATTTTAAGGAAAGAAGGTATAAACAAAATATTAAATTGATCTACAGTATATATAAAGGACTATACTTGTGATTTTTTTCAGTATAAGAAACTCTCTAGATAAGGAAAATTTTTCTAATTTGAATTGTTACCTTCTTTTCAACACATATAGTCTTACATATTTGCCTAGATCAATGAGAGGCTAAATGACTTGACCATGATCACCTAGCCCATATGTAACACAGACAGGATTGGATTCACGTGTTTTTGGTTCCAAAACCAACTCTTCTCCTTCTACAAAATAGTCCCTCTGTTAAAGAACAAAGGATATAATATTAAAGAGCTAGAACAAATCTTAGGTCCAATCTAGTTCAACTATCTTATTTAATGATAAGGAAACATGGGATCAAGTAACATCTTTATTAAATTGTCAGGTATTGCCTAAAATATTCAATTTGAACCCAAGTCCTCCAAATCCAAAACCAAGGTTCTTTCCATTGTACCACACTACTTCATGTACACATGTAAACACACACGTAAACACATACACAAACACTACAGTACACTTGTTCATGTTGATATGTATGTGCAACTATTTGAGGAGGAAAATCTCTAGTAGAAATTATGGCAATTGACAATAACATTAAGGTCTTTGTATCAAGGTGGACTTCCAAAATACAATAAATATGTCTACTAGACTGCAAGTTCTTCGTAATAGGCAGCATGCATTCAATTTTTCTCTGTACTTTTAAAATTATTATGTATATAAAAATGTTTTAATAAGATTTTAATAGATAACAGTATTTATTGTGCACAGATGCCCACTTCCTTCCCACCCCCACCATGACCTGCAGTAGTTTAAAAAGTAATTGGGAAATGTTTAATAAACTATACAAAAATAAGATATACATACTGTTAAATGTAAATGGGCCCGTGGGTATACTTATGTGTTATTTAGTGGCCATGTTTCTATTTGAGTGTGACATTTATATAGAAGTGAAAGCTAGGACCAGGAGAGTAGAGATATGACTTCTAATGCCAAGTATGCCAATAGAAGCATATATGACTATAGGCAAGTAAACTTTTAAGGGATTCCCACTTATTCATCTATAAAATTAAGGAGTTTGACCAAGTAATCACTAAAACATAATAAAGATTAAAAAAAAAATTGGTGAAAATATACTTAGATAAAATTTAATACAATGAAATATTAAATACTACATTAGGCTAATAAACTAAAAGATAGGAAAAAATTTGAAGAGACATAAATTATGTTTTTAAAAAATTGATGGAAGTTAAATATAGATAAATGTTGTGATGACAAAACAGAAGCAAAAATAAATTGAGTTCTTAGACTTTCTTAATATAACTACAGTATCCAAAATAATAATGTGATCGTTGACAAGTATACTGCCTTGGTGAGACCATATCAGAAGTATTGTGATCCATTTTGAGTTTCATATTTGATAAGATTTGGTTATAAGGTTTGTTGTAAGAGAAATAAAAGCATAAATTGAGGTTTGATAACCACCACTAGAGGGCAGGCTTCTTTCTTAATAGTATTTAAATTAATCTTCCTAATTGTCACTAAAGGATAGATGATAATTTTCCTACTGAATACCTGTGGCAGGCCTCTGATTTCTCCGTTCTCTTGGCCCATACCCTCATGAATTCACATCACTCTTAGGGTACCCATTCTACTTTGTCATTATGTGCTACCATTTGCAACTTAAGGGCCTACAACTTCAATTTTCCTAGGAATCATTTTGCTGTTAAATGTAATTGCATATAATGTAATCTTATAAGAAAAAAAAAATTAGGGGTGGCCAGGTGGCTCAGCGAGTAAAAGCACCGGCTCCAGTGTCTGGATGACCTGGAGATCAAATCCCGGGCTCAGACACTCAGCACCACACCCAGAAATAACTGGCCGTGTAACTTTGAGCAAGTTACTTAACCCCAATTGCTTATTAAAAAAAAAATTAATGTCATTTGAGGAATGGCTGAACAAGTTACATTGTATGATTGAGATGGAATACTATTGTACTATAAGAAATGATGAGCTCTTTGTTTAATGTGAAGGTATATATAGAACCTCTACTAGATTACACGCTATCCTGGGGGTCAGGGGGAAGGAAAAGGAGGGGGAGAAACTTTGGAACTCAAAAACTTGTGAAACTGAATGTTGTAAACTAAAAAAAAATAAATTTAAAAGGAAAAATAAGAAATGATGAGCTCAATGATCTCAGAAAAAAACATGGATAGACTTGTACAAAATATTGAAGAATGAAATAAGCAGAATCAAGAGAACATTGTGTACAGTAACAAGAATATTGTTTTAAGAACAACTTTGAGTGACTAAGTCATCTTGACTATTATTAATCCCCCCAGAAAGGCTATATGGAGGAAGACACTACCTATATTCAGGGAAAGAAATGATAAATAGAAGTTTATATAGAATGGTTTTACATACACATACACACATACATACATACACACACAATATTTGTGTCTAATGGTTTCTATCTCTTGGGGGGATAAAGAAAATGTTTATTATATATATTTAAAAGGAATAGCAAGCAGTACATGATAGATTTGCATTTCCCCCCCTCTTCTACTATGTTATGGAAATGCTTTTTTAAACAAAAAAAATTTAAGTTCAGAATAAAATAATCTTCTTTAAAAAGCAATCATTATCACAATGGTTTTAAAGGCTAGAATGTTCTAATTAAGCTTCACTGTGATTACATGAGTGTTTTCATTCCAAATCCATCACCACTTCTCCAGTCACCTTCTATTTGTGAAAAAGTCATTAATATTTAATATCCATATCTGTTTATCAGTGTAACTGATGTTTCAAGATGTTTTGCATCTTGAAAAACAATGCAGCTCAGGAACTTTGTCAGGACAATAGGACATTTCAAAAAAGATACTAACTAGTGCTACAGAGGAAACATAGTTTGGTGAATGGGAAAACTATATTGCTTTAGAGTTGGTAATTTCAACAATGACGAACTAAGAAAAGAAACAAATAACAGGAATCGTTTTAACTATAGTCAGCATTTATTATTATTAAGGTTCCACGGGACACTGGAAAACACAACAGATAGAAAAACAGAGAACCTCTATTTTAATTTTGTTCTGTCATATATGAAACTTCAAACATGTCATGTGATATCACATGGCCTCAGTTTCTTCATCTATAAAATGATAAATTTTGAATCGATATACTCTAAAAGTCTCTTACAGCTCTAAATTTGTGGTCATTTGAATTAAGACCAAAGAAGTCACAAAATGTTATACTTTGAACTGTTCTCTTCAGGTTCATTTAATTGAACTTCAAAATGAATCAATAAGCATTCAGTAAATTCCAACTATGTGTCAAGCACTGTCCTAAATAATACATATTTAAAGACAGAAATGAACAATATCTGTCCTAAAGAAACTTATTCTGTCAGAGAGGAAAAGGGAATAAACAACATGTGTGTGTGTGTGTATATATATATATATATGTATATATATATATAATGATAAGACATATAGGAAGAATAACTACATGGCAAATTCCTTGCAGGTTTTGTTATCATTTCATTTTTGTTTGTTTTGCACAGAGTGATTAAAGCAGTATGAGGGTATTCATTTAATTTGAAAACTTTTCTAGGTTCAACTCATAGTCAGCTAAAAGAAATTTGGTCCTTACTATTATCGATTGGCCTTCAAAATATATTGGTTATTTTGCAATTACTTTCTTAGGTCAACTATGAAGAATCATCAAAGGTCAAGGCCAGTTCCCAAAATTCATTACCTCTTAAAAGACTACACTGACATAAATTCATCAAAATAATAAAATTATTATATTTAAAGATAATATTATCGATGCTATTTAAGACGCTATGAAAAGGAAATATTTTATATATCCATTTGCAGCATAAGAATAAGAAGCAAGGGACTGTGACCAGATGATGAATTACTTAGTCACAGAATTAATGGGGGCTCAGCACACGTGCAGAGTGCATCAGGTTGTTGGGTTGAATCAACTTCCTTAGGTAAATGACGTTCTTCCATAAGAATTGGGATAGTACAAAATGGAAGCAAATTTATGGTATTTTCTTTTCTAGACAGTGATACTTAAGAAGGCTTGTTCCGATAATGTTTATCAACTAGCTTTCCAGGAGAAGTTGTATGCACTACACAATTTTAATTTTTATTTTAATTAGTAGCATTTTCTCCATCACTTTTTACTATCCAGAAAATCAACAAAACAATGAATCAAACCTTGACTTGTAGCATTCTTCGCCAATATTTAAGGTGTAAATGTTCACACCAAAATTTATACAGCTCCTGAGAGCTGGTTTGAGTTTTCTTCAGTGAACCCCTGAGCACGTGTATACATTCTGTGACTGCTTCCTGGCTTTTAAGTAGCTCTGTAGGAAGAACCATTTCAATTGACAGTAAAAATAGTTCTCAAAGAATTTTCAGAAAAGCTGAATTTGTTTTGGGGTAGTCTAGGCCTCATTTTCTTTATCCTGGCTCCTTGAGGAATCTTGTTGAATCCTTCACTCATTACATACAGTCATAGAAAATATGATCAGGAGAGAATACTTGGAGTTTCTTTCCTCTGAGGACATATGGTTCTATGAGAGGGACTATATTCTTGGCTACTGTCTTTATTCTTTTAGATTTTTTTAGGCTCTAGGCTAAGAGAATAGAATCTATGATTTTATGAGTTTGGAAATGTCAGTAGTATATATTGGCATCCCAGTATCTCAGACGGGTTTTGCATCTAGAAGAGCATTGATTCCTTCCTTGAAAAGCAAGAGGTGATCTTTGAGAGTGAATTTTGGAACTTCAGTGCAGTGGTAGATGAGAAAAGGATGTCATGATGCATCTGCATGTGAACTTAGAGATAAGAAAATTATGCAGGACCTGAGTTGTGTATCCCTGACAGGTTGGGGAAAAATGCTTGAACTTTTATGTTGCTAGAACTTTAAAGTAAGTATCCCTTTGTAAAAGCTAATTGATAGTTTTAAATAGTGGTTAAATCTCTGGCTATGTGGGGAAATAACCAGAGGGTCACACATAGAAGTCTTAAGTCCTTGGCAGTAGAGGTTACACCTTCCACCATCAACTGACCCCTCCTCACCCCCCAAAAATTATCCTCAAGATGCCTAAGAAACCTGAAAGGCAAATATAGCTACTCTGGCTCTGGGAGGGTTGAAAATGTGCTTGCTACACTAGTTTGCTGAGGCACAAGAGTAAATGACATCACCAGTTACAGACATTTGTGAGGCTATACGACCATGTTATAAATTTCCTCTTTTTTCTTAGTATAGCTAAAGATAGGACCATACCATGGCAAAATTGTGACTAGGTGAAATATTCCAGGTCCCTCCCTCTGGCCCAATCCTGCTAAACCCCACTGAACTATTCATTGATTTGACAGCCAATCAAACAATAACAATTTATTGAGTGCCTACTATTTGACATACACTGTGCTTGTCTTTGGAAAGGACGTAAATACAAAAGTGCAAGTCTGCCCTTATAGAGATTACATTAAAAAAAAAAATCTGATTGGGGTTGAGGGAGAAGGCGGCAGCCTGAGACAGGAATAAGAAGATTCTAGCACCCAAGGAATGAAATTTGATTGTTGGAATAGTGGTCAATGAGGTTGATTGAGACATAAAGCAATCCTGCATTGTTTTGAATTCTAATTCAATAATCATTTATTAAGTATTTACTATAAGCAAGATTGCAGGGAGAGGTATTCCTCTCCCTGGAAAGGGTTTCTCCCCTCAAGGTGAGGCTGAAGGCCCCTTTGTTGGGTATGTTATAACAGATATGGATAATGTCCCTTTTCACGCTCAAATTCTATGAAAAATGAAATAACGACTTCTTTGAGAGCTTACATTTTCTTAAAATTAAAATATATGGTATACATGCTCCTTAATGTAAATGCTCCCTACTTTTTGCAAAATTAGGGGAATTTAAGCTAAGCTATGTTCCCCCCCAACCCCACCCCATTGAAATGGTATTTCTTCTCAGCTGAACTTATAAAAGATTATACATTAGAAGAAAATCTTTTATTTGGGGGAACTGTATCACATCCTCAATCACAGAATATTGATATCTATATGCTCCAAGTAACATAAAGCAAACCCTGGCTGCAAGTATCAGGGAACACAAAGTTCATTAGTCAGCATTTTTTAATAGGACTGTTTACATACTTCCATGGTTGCCTGGATTTTCCACCAAAATTATGAATGATTGTTCCCTAGATTCGCTAGTATGGAGAACTATTGTTCTAAACCCAGAGATGTTGTGATATTGGCAATAGTTTATATAGGTAATATATATATGAACATAAATGATTCCTTGATAAATGCCATAACCAAATTTACTTGCTTAATCATAATATTATATATGACTGTATCTATGTGTATGAAGATCATAATACTTCATTGGATTCGATTTGATGTGGTTAGGGGGCACAGTTGATAGAGCCCTGGATCAGGAGTAAAAAAGACCAGAGATAAGATTGACATTTGAATACTTATCAGATGTGTATCCTGGGCAAGTCACAAAATCTCTGCCTGTCTCTGTTTCTCCATCTGTAAAATGGAGATAATAATAGCACCTACCTCCCAGGGTTATTATGAGGCTTAAATGAGGTAGTTTATTCAAAGCACTTTGCTTACTTCAAAGTGCTATATAACTAGTATCCTCATCATCAGTGTATTATGTTGATTATGTAATAACATATAACTAATAATGTCATTATTGTATTTAATATAATTAATAAAACAATAATTAATAATACTAATATATCAATTAATGTGTCATTGTTATTATTATTTCCTTCATGAAGATACTAACCAAGGTACAGATGCAAACTATCCATGCGCAATTATTGTCAATATGCTTCCATAAATTCTCAGGAGTATAACTAGTGAACAAAGTAACTTCCTTGGAGACTTTTTTTTTTTGCTTTTTAGATGTCAATTGGTGTTAAGTGACTTTCCCAAGGTCACACGGCTAGTTTTTATGTCAAGTGTCTCAGGCCAGATTTGAACTCAGGTCCTCCTGACACCAGGGCTGGTGTTCTATTCACTGTACCACCTAGCCACCCACCTTGGAGACTTTTAATATTATAGGGGTACTAGTTTGTTATGTGGCCTTTCTATCTGTTATTCTTTACCAGAAAAGCAACAAACATACTTTTCTAATCATACATCTTTTATATGAAATCTTTTTAACAACTTCTTATTTGAAAGTCATTGTTGGGTATATATACAATGGCCATATATTCCAGTCTATTGGCACCCATAATACATCTCTTTTTTGCCCTTTCAGTTACCTGCAATTTCACAATTTTGATTCTTTGGAGCAGGTAATATTATGTAATTTGCAGCCATATAGAAATCCAATAGGTATATTCACACAACACCGAGGGTTTTTTGTTTCACAGAAAAAAAATCTTAGAGTCAATGAAAGTTTTCCACCATTTCCCAAATGTAAACTAATCTATTATCTTCCTCCTTTTCAATTATAGACCAAGGTCATTCTCTTCCAGAAATATATATATATATATATATATATATATATATATATACTTAGTTAGTTTTCTTCTCATCAGAGAATGAAAAAAAAGTAATTCTTATTCCTGATTATTTTTCCTGCAAATTATTAGCCAGATAGCCCTAGAGTGGCCATGATTTTCATTGAAGAGTCTATGTATTTGATGGAATTGGCATATCACTGATCAAGAGAAGCATATGCAATACATCATCATATGTAAGAAATACTTCTATCTTTGGAGTCTGATTTGGAAGTTCCCAATAAAAAAGAAAAGCAACTATGGATAGCATATGTCTTCCTACTTTATGCTTCACATGATATCAATAGAGGATCATTTTCTTATCTCTTAAAAAATGAGGAGGTTGGGCTTGATTGCCTCTAAAGTCCCTTCAGCTCTAAATGTATAATTCTCTAATTAGACATTAGCTGCTTTGATGTCTGTCAAATGATTTCAATGTAAACATAAGAAGAGTTGAAGAAGAGCTTATAAGGTATCATATTTGTTCTTCTAAATAAAAATATATTTTTAAAATAGTCAACAAGCAATGAGTACAGTGTGAAGTAATATTTTCTGTACTTTTCAGTTCACTGTGCATGTGATTACAAAGATGTGGTCTTCCGGATAATATTATTTGCAAAAAACCCCAGAAAACAAAAGAAAACTGCTGGTTCCCTTCTCATATTTCATCAAGCATATATGCATAGTTCATTCCCATTAAAAATTTATAGAGGTGAGAGTATAGGCTTAAGGGTCTTTGTTATTAATATCTCTATGTTGTTTTTTTGTTTGTTTTTTTCTTTTCTAGCAGTAATATCATCTAATATTAGAAGCAGTGCTTCTGATATTAGAGACCTGACCTTCAGAGTCAGAAAGACCTAGGTTCCAGTCCTTCATATGATACCAGCTGGCTCTGAGACCTTGGATAAATCACTTAACCTCAGTGTCCTTACATATAACTCTCTAAGACTATAAGTTATAAAACATGTGCTAATTTGAATTGCTAGGGTTTTTTTTTGTTTGTTTTATTGAGTTGCATAAACAAATGAAATCACAGATCTAATAAAATATCTCTCTCTGTTTCTGTCTCTCTCTGTCTCTGTTTCTCTCCAGAATGATCTATATATCAATAAATTACTTAAGATTTTTTTCAATTTTTTTTCTTGAAGGTATCTCCATAATCTGCCCTTTAATGCCCCCCAAATTTTGTCTCTACCGGGAAGGACTGTTCTCTTTTGTCTATAGTTTCCATGGGAAACAGTCCCATCCCTATTAATGCTGTTGTCATTGCTGTTTTTCTTCAGTGTTATATCTATTTCTTCAAGCAATATATCAAAGATTGGGCTGTCATAATTCAAATGTGTCAGCTTTACTATGATCGATTAATAAAAATGTTTCTTTTTTAAAATAATTAAAGATCTCTCCAATGTTTTGTCATTGTTACCTTCCTGCTAGTTCCTCTTTAATAACTCTTACAACTCAGACTGGCCTACAACAAAGTCTTCTGAAGGGAGGTTATGTGAATGTGCTCTATCAGGGGGATGCCACAGAAGTCCCATCGCTATACCGAGACCAGGAAAGATAACGTGAAATGTTCACCAATCTCAGTTGGACATAGGTGAAATCTAGAGAGCAGGTTGTACTTCTTGGCAATTTCTTCCTACAAATAAGCTATAGGGCATTGTAATAAAGGCCTTCTAGATCTCTTGATATTCAATCTATAATATTGAATTAGAATATTCATTGTTATCATTGGAGAAATTTTAATACAAAAATTAGTATCGTACTCTGCTAGAAAATATACTTATATAACGAATATGCCTAAAAGAGAAATTCTAACCACACCAAACACACATACAGTAAAAGGATTCATGGGGATTATATGTTCTCAAGAATCCCTGTTAATTTTGAGTGACCTGGAAAAGGATAGTCTCAGTCCGCCATTAATGTTAGCTCAATAAGGAAGATAGGGCAGCTAAGATGCAGGGATAACAAGAAGCAGGCTTGATGGCTCAGATAATTTTTTTTTTTTTGGAGTTTGCTTTAGGGAAGGCTACACTCAGGTAGAATATTCAAACTAGCATCCTGACTCTAACTTAAATTGAGTCTAATTACATTAGGGTTGTAATGGTCAAGGGATTCTCTCTGTGTTTTCCCATTAATTATATTTATGATTTGTTCAGATGGCTATTTTTTGATCAAGTCTTCTGAGAAAGTAAGTTTTAGGTGTTTGTCCCTTTTGAATCCCATATTACAATCTATGAGCTCTTTAAGTGACTTGGGATTTTAAGCATGATGTGTATGTGTAACAAGCCCAGGGAAAGTTATAGCCTTGATAGTATTTCTAAACTACTCTTTCCTTTATAGGACTATAGATAGATGTTATTAATGTGATATACAGCAAGAAGGTAGCACAAGTACATTCTAATTTATGTAGCACCCCTCTCTGTCTTCAGATAACTAAATCGATATGCTAAGTGGCAAGTTGTTGACGTATTTACATTTCAAAAACTGTCTCTGGGATCCTGGGAAGAATTTGGCATTGTTTTTGTTTTTTAGTTTGGTATCTTTCAGCAAGATATAGTTTCCTCTTCCTTATCTCTTTTTCATTCTTCTTTTTTTGGAGGAGGGAAGGCAAGGCAATAGGGGTTAAGTGACTTGCCCAATGTCAAACAGCTAGTAAGTGCTAAGTGTCTGAGGCCGGACTTGAATTCAGGTCCTCCTGACTCCAGGGCCAGTGCTCTATTCACCATGCCACTTAGCTGCCCCACTTTATCTCTTTTAATTAGGTCTGTTTTCACTTGTGCTTTTTCTGAGATTCTGATTGCTATCACTGCATTCTTTGCTTTAGCTGAAGCATAATAAATTCTGCTCCAAGCCCTTACCTTTATTCTGTGTGTCTCTCTGCTTCATACATGTTTCTTGTAAATAATGTATTGTAGAATTCTGTTTTGTAATCCACTTTCCTATATGCTTCCCTTTTATAGGTGAGTTCATGCTATTCACATTCATAGTGATGATAACTATACGTGTATTTCTCTCCTTGCTATTTTTCCCTTGTTTATCCTCTTCTTACCCTTACCCTCTACCCCGTCCATTCAAAATTAAATTCCCTGAAAGCAGGGAAGACACTCTTTTCTGGAGGTCTACCAGGGATGATGATAACTCTTGGCAATACAAAGTAGAGGATGAAATAAGCATTTTAAAGTACCTACAATGTGCCATGCACCATACCCAGATCGGACAGTGAGTTGGCATGGACAATGTACCAATTTTTAAAGAGATTCCAATAGTCAGGTTATGTAAGCTGAAACTGCAATCAGTGCTAGGTCAGTGTATATTTGTGAAGCTTTTCCCTAGGCTGAGGGACAGGGAACCTAGAATGGGTGGAGATGGGGAGTATCAGGTGGGTGGCAGGGGGCAGGGGACAGGGCAGGGATTTTACCCTAGGCTGAAATTCCTGCTCACAGATTAATTGGGGGGAGGGGGGAATGGGGGAGTTGTGCTGAAATTCCTGATCATGGATCAGTTGGGAGAGGGAAGGGTGGAGTTGTGCTCAACACATTTCTATGGATATGGCTGGCATTTTCCATCAGGTGTCAGCAGGAACTTTTCAAAATATTTTGCATGAAACTCACAAAAACCCTGAGAGGTAAGTATCCTCTCTTCTCCCCCCCCCTCCGCCCCCTTTACAGTTGAAGAAACTGAAATAGAGAAAATTGTCTGAGGTCATATTTGAACTCAGGTCTTCCTGAATTCAGGAGCAGTGATCTATCCACTGAGCCAGGAACTGACCATTACATAGTAAGTACAAAGAAATGGGCATTGCAAATGCATATATAATACAACTCTCCTAGCAAAGTTGAAGCACAGCTAGTTCTTCTGAATTTGACCTTTACTTGTAAAGGTAAAAATCTATTTTTTGATGCCTAAAAAAATTGATCCCTCCAGGCTGCTCTGTAGCTAAAATGAATTCTGGAAGAAATTTCCTAGTAGAATTTGAAAGATGCTTAAATTACAAGGAAGGCCCAGAACAACTGTTGTAGTGACTAAAACACAATTTACTACAATTATCTTGAAAGTACATGTTCCTATGGACTCAGAGAATAGTCACAAGTTTTTTTTTTTTTTTTTTTGATAGGCCACAGGTAGTTTACTCTCTAATTTCCCAAAAGTGATAGATACCTCACCAAAACCACTACCTGGATCAGGAAGGCCATTCTTGGCAGATCTTCGTCTTCACCACACATCCCTCACTTTAAAGAGTTTGTTAAACTCCAATTCTTCAAGATATCCCCAATGGTTCTAAGATCTGCTTGACATGAGTCCATTTCTTGGTATTTTAGATTGATAATGGAACAAAATGAGATGCTTGTAGGTCATTCAGTAGTCAAAGACAATTGCTTAGCCAAAACTGGATATTCAGCAAGGGTATGCATTGAAGTCACTTTTTGCTGATTCAGTTCAACAAAGCTACTATGTCAGAGACCCATTAAGACCAACTGGGAATACATCAGAATGTTCCTGGAGCTTCTCATGGCAGTTTTGTATTCTGGCAACCAGGAAGTAATGCTTATCCCCTGAGCCAACCAAGTCTGGAGGAAGAACTCAACTTTTAAAGGAGGGAAATAGATAACTATACTAGCTTTCATCAGAGCAGAGATTAGGCTACTCTTCCTACCACAGAAAAAATGGTTCAAATTATAGGGAGATTAACAAAGCAAATTTAAGGATTGTGTGGAGGTATGACCTAAAGCAGTACCACAGACTTGATGCTATCCATTCCTCCTGCAGTAAAGACATTGAGCTGTCCCACCTACATCAACTATCTCTCACCTCATTCTGTGGGTAGTAAAATGCTAATGCCTGGGCTGGTAGGGCCCTTTAAAACCATCCCCAAATATTTCTGGAGAATGTGGCTTAACTGAGTTATCCTAGTGAAGTGTGATGAGTTAGGGGAGATGAGAAGTGAAGGAGAACTCTCTTCAGACTCTCTGTCTTTTAATGGATGAAAGGAGGCTTCTATTTGTGAATTATCATATTTTAAGTCAGAATTTCTAGGTTGTTTACTTTTTTCCCAGGGTAGAAAAGTCATTGCTGGAGCCATGATGCATATATATAAGACTAGAAGCACATTCTAGTGACACATTAATGAAATCAGTCAGTTGAAAGTGATCTTAAGCTGCAGTATTAATAGAAATCTTTAAAGCAGTGTTAATTCAACATAACATAGCTAGTACAGGAATCTTTCCTCCTTCTCCATCTCACATCTGGCAAGCTAGGGAAAATGGTGCCTGCCTGAGGGCATACATGCCTGAGGGCTGCTAAAAGCACTGTCCCCAGTTTAAGCAGAGTCTGTAAAAGCAGAATTCATTGACAGCCTTAGGTGGTTTGACTAATCCCACCTATGCTATTAAAAAGCTAATTGGAAGCCATTAGGTTGCTTTGTTTGTTTCTAAATGAGGCTGCTTCCCTGGGTAGGAGACATGCTCCCAGGACTCTTAAGGGAAAAGAAAGTCAAGATTTGTGGTCTCTGTATCAGAAACAGAAACAGAAAGATTTAGAAGCTGTAGAACAATGGAAGGTTTCTTGTTTTTCTGTCATAATTTATCTTGGTTCTCCTCCTGCCTGTGTGTCTAGTCCTTCTCATTCTCCTTTGCAAGATGATCATATATGTTCCTTCTCTCTAAGTACTGGTCCACCAATGCTTTCTCCTGGGTCATTTTTTTTCTTTATCTAAATAATCTCATCTATTCTTTTGATTTAATGATAAATGCAGCACCTAAAGCTGAGATGCAACAAAATGAGGATTGATTCTCTGCTGCTTGTGCTGATTGTGGCCTAACAATTGACACCAGGGAAAAACAGTTGTTCCATCATCAGCTAGCAACACACCACCCATGCATGTAACCATTGGTTATAGCAAATGGAGAAGTTTTGATTTTATGGATAAATTGCCCTACTTTGGCAGTATACTTTCTAGGGTCGTACACCTTTCATGATGAGATTGATGAAGGTATTGCCAAATCGAGCTCAGTGTTAGGGAGGCTCTGAAGGAAACTGTGGGAGAGAGCAGTATTAGACTGCCTACCAAACAAAAGGTCTACAGAGCTATTGTGCTGATCTCCTTGTATACCTGTGAAACCTTGACAATTTACCAGTACCATTCCAGGAAACTGAATTGCTTGCACTTGGACTGTTTTAGGAAGGTTATGAAGATCACCTGGCAGGATGAGATACCAGACATTGACATCTTTTCTTGAATTAAACTGCCAAGCGTTCAAATTCTACTGCAGGGTGCACAATTCCAATGGGTTGGTGTAGCAGCAAGCACCCCAAGCGTCCTCAGGGTTTGCTGCCAACAGAGGTTCTTGGATCTGCTTTGATAAAGGAAAGCAACTCAAAATGGGTTAACAGGCTTACTTTAATCAGTCAGACATATATTGTTTACCTTGTTCAGGGGGAAAAGGTCAGCACCCCGAACTTCAAAGTATACAGACAGAATTATCAAGACAGAAACAGATCACGTAGACAGATTTCCAAACTGTCCAACCATTACATCCATACCCAGTCAACATCTGGGTTTCAACATCTGGGTTTTTTCAAAGCTTGGGGACTCAGGACAACGGCTTCCCAGAATCCATATCAAATCACAGAACACTTCTCAAAGTGAGCCCCCAAAACAAAGCCTCACATCAGGGCTTATATAGCCTTCTCCTGGCTCAGAAAATGTAACAACCTTATTGACTCACTGGCCAATCAAAAAGTATCTACTGAAAAACAAGCCTCCCACCCCAGGCTTCAGGTGCACTTTAGCCTAGGGGCAGGGAAGATCTTCCAAATTTGCATTCCCATTACAGTTGGCCAAGTTGTTTGAAAGCAAGACCTAAGCTTACCTAAAAGACTATGTTATGAAGAACTCGCATGGGGCTACTGCTCACTTGGAGGTCAGATGAAGTGATGCAAGTACACTCTCAAGGTCTCTTTTAAGAACTTCAAAATTGATTGTGTAACATGGGAGACACTGACATAGATCCACCCAGAATGTCATGCCCTCATCAGAGAAGGTGCTATAAGCATAGCAGAAATGAAGTAGCTCAAAAGAAATGCAAGATGCATAGAATGAGACAATCTACCCCAAACATTCACATAGACTTTTTGTGCCCAACCTGTGGTAGTGTATTCTGAGTTCTTATTGGTCTTATCATCCACAGTAACTTGACTCTAAAATAATGATTTCATTTTGGTCCTCTATGAGAATGGATAAAAACAACTAACTAAATGGGATGCATATAGCTCCCAAATCTATTCATGCCAACCAATCTCTCCACTAAAACTCAGGTCTACATTGCCACCTTTCCACTGGATGTTTCCACTTTGGCATCCCTTTAGCATCTCAAACTCAACAGATTCAAAATGCAACCCAACTTCTTCTCTAAATCTTCCACTGCTCCAAATGTTTCTATTCATGTCATCCTCTCAAACACTCAGGCAATCTGATCTCTTATTTTTTCTTCGCCAGCCCCAACATACAATAGAAAAATCAAGGGGTGGCTAGGTGGCGCAGTGAAAAGAGCACTGGCTCTGGAGTCAGGAGGACCTGAGTTCAAATCTGGTCTCAGACACTTAACACACAAACACACAATAAAAAATAAAAAAACTAGCCATGTGACCTTGGGCAAATCACTTAACCCCAAATGCCCTCCAAAAAGCAAAACAATACAGAAAAATCATGTCAATACTACCTTCACATTATCTTACACATTGGTCTCCTCTCCATTCACAAAGCATATATGAAGGATAATTTTCAATAGGTATGATTTGAAGGGACTGCATAAGGAATATATGGGGATAGAGAGATAAATTAAGAGACTATTTCATTGGCTAGATGAAAAATGAAAGAACCTCAAGGGATTCTAGTGGACAGATGAGAGACAGGTTGCAGAAATAAAATCTCCAAGATTTAGTCACTGAAGAAAAAGGACAGAAAGCAAAAGTTCTCTGAAAGGAAGACTCTACTCAACTGTTAATCTACTTCTGTTTGTGACTGATGTTCTTTGCTTGTTTTTTTTTTTCTTTCCAAAGCAAATTATCTTTGAACTGGAAATGACTAATAATAAGTTGAAACCCTAGCTAAACAGAGAAATAGTAAGATGTTGCCATGGGAGAAAAATTTCATCTTGTGGTAGGTTATTGCTGCCAAAATAAATATAATATAGTATAGAAATTATAAAGATAAAAACCTATGTTTTATTGTGCTTGATCTGGATTAAAAAGAAATAACTCTGGTGGAGTTGTGAATTGATCCAACTATTCTAGAGAGCAATTTTGAACTATATACAAAGGGTTATACAACAGGGCATACGCATTGACCCAGCAATACAATACCACTGCTAGAGCTGTATCCCAAAGAAATCACACAATTGGGAAAAGGACCCATGTGAACAAAAGTATTTATAGAAGCTCTTTTTGAAGTGACAAAATATTGAAAATCAAAGGAATGCCTATCAATTGGGGAATGACTAAACAGGTTGTGCTGTATGAATGTAATGGAATACTATTGTCCTATAAGAAATGAGGAGCAGACTGACTTCATAATAATCTGGAGATACTTATATAAACTTATTGTGAGTGAGATGAGCAGAGCCAGGAGCACTTTGTACACAATTACAGATACATGGTATCTACGATGACTGACTTAGATAGACTGGGCTCATCTCAGCAATGCAAGGTTCTAAGTCAGCTCCAAAGGACTCATGAAGGAAAGGGCTGTCTAAATCCAGAGAAAGATTTAAGAAATCTGAATGCAGATTGAAATAAACTACTTGGGGCAGCCAGGTAGCACAGCGAATAAGAGCACGGGCTCCAGTGTTGGTATGACCTGGATCAAATCAGGGCTCAAATAGTCAGCACCACACCCAGAAATAACTGGCCATGTAACCTTGAGCAAGTTACTTAACCCCGCTCTTTCCCTTTTTTCATTTTTTTTGTTCCTTCTTTCTCTTTGTCCATTCCATTGGTTATAATCCTTCTTTACAACTTGACTAATGTTTAGTGAGAAGGTATTCATAGGACCTATATCTGACTGCATGCCACCAAGGGGGAGGGGAGGAGAAGGAGTGGGAGAAAATTTGAAACTCAAAAGTTTGTGGAACTGAATGTTGTAAACTAAAAGAAAATATATTTTTTTAAAGAAATCACTCTGAACAAAGATTAAGATTTTCTGACAGACTTTTATAGGGAAAATTGCATAAGAAAGACAGGAGTAAATTACATATTGCAATCTCATACATTATTTTAGTTTATAAAAATTTTAAAATACATTTAGAGAATCCCTTGTTTCCATCAATGTCATAAAAGTTGAACAAATATAAATGGAATCATACATAATCTCATATATCCCCTAATGGAACAAACCTACTTAGACAAGCTCTATGGATAAACTAAGTCAGGTTACAGATTAAACTACATTTAGAAGGCTCACAGTGGGCCAATTAAGTGTATTATCTGATTAAGATATCCAAAGAGTGGTAAGTTATTTATTTGGGGAAGTTTTACCTTTTTTTTTCTTCTTATCTGAGGAATGTTTGGTGCCTTAAATAAATTTTCATACCCATGGGACAGGTTTTAGCCAGTCCCATTACCTCCTAATTAGGAAAAAGGTCCCTGATCCCACTAATAAAATTTGGCAGAAGTAATTAAAAATAAAATATTTCTTCTAACTATATGTTAAAATCATCCAATTGTCAATCTGAATTAAATAAGACTATTAAAGTAGCAAAAACTAGGATCTTTAATCAAGGAAAGGGAATTGCAATCTGAGACCCCACACAACACCAATGTCTTGGAGTGCCCATGATGGGCAGAAGGGGCAATGTCTAAATACATTTGAAGAGGGAGGGAGTGTCTCAGAAGGTAAAGCCTCCTGAGGAAGTTGTTTTGCACAACAACCAAAAATCCATTATAAAAGGCCAAGGAGGCTGGGGATTAGTGACATCTGGTCAGAACTGTAGGTTTTAGGTATAGCAAAGGGAAGTTTCCAGAGACATCACAAAGACTGGCCCAACCATGGGGTGATAGTCAGGTAGCCCCTCTGATAGCTGCATTCAAAATGTCCTAGACCAGTTAGTGTGCTGGAATACTCTGAAAAAAAGGGAAGATACTCAGCCTCTGTCCAAGGGCTTTAAAAGCCTATATAGAAGAGGAAAGGTGTCACAGGATTAAGGAATGATAAAAAGTTGTCTCAATTCTCTTAGAAAAAAAAGGAAGACTATGGATTATGCAAACTATATAGACCATAAAAGGGGTAACTAGGTGATGCATTGGATAGCCTGCAGGCCTGGAGTCAGGAAGGCTTATTTTCCTGAGTTCAAATCTGGGCTCATATACTTACTAGCTATGTGATTCTGGGAAAGTCATTTAACCCTGTTTGCTTTAGTTTCCTCACCTGTAAAATAAGTTGGGGAAAGAAATTGCAAACCATTCCACTATCTTTTACAAGAAAAACTCAAATAGGGTCATGAAGAATCAGACTCAGCTGAAAAATGACTAAACAAATAGGCCAGTAAGTTTTATTTCATTCCTAGTTGAATTATAGAAAGTTCTATTAAATAAATGCATTGTACAGGGAAGAGTGATCAGAAAAAAACAGAACCTTAAATTAATCTCTGCTAAATTTCTAAATTTCTTCTCAGGTCTTTCTCATCCTTCCAGAAAAGTGAGGAAATGATTGGACATTTGGTGCTGATCTCTTCTCACATAGTCAACAGCCTACTGAGATACTCTGTGATCCTCAAATTTGAAAGATTCTCAGCATAACTGTCACTTGTCAATGGATTGCTTGTGAGACATTGTGTCTAGCTTATTCTGCTCACTGAGGACAATATAGTGGTAAAAATAATTATAGTTACTAACATTTATGTAGTGCTTTAAGATTTTCAAAACATCTTACAAACATCCCATTTTATTTCATAATAGCCCTGGGAAGTTGATTCTATTATCTACATTTTATAGAAGAAACTGAGGCAAATAGAGGTTAACTGACTTGCTACAAGGTCATGTAACTATGAAGTCTCTGAATCTGTATTTGAACTTATATTAGCACTCTATCCAAGGTGCTTCCTAGCGGCTATGATGGTATTTGATGTATTATCTTTCCCATCCTATATGTATTTTATGCTATGATTACCTTGTATGTAACATGATTATAGGAACATTCCCTCATCAAAGAGACTGCATTAGAGAATTTCATAGTATATATTCCTTTTTTGCAACTCTTTGTAATGCTTTGAATTGGAATTGGATTGTGATGTCAAAAACTGATTGGTTTGGTGATTGTGGTACATGAGGCAGCAGGAATTCTGAGAAAAGAGGTGCACAAACCAAGGTGATCAGTCTAAGCTTTATTAGGAGATTTACTTACAGCAGCTCAGCTCCCTGAAGTTAGTAATTTGAAATAGACTGCAATTAAGCAAGCCATACTCATAGAAATCCATACATATGCCTGGTCCTTAAGCTGTTTATGTGCTTGACTGAAAAGTATTAAGGAGGGCATAGGTTAAAACATGCAGGATGTGGCTGAGGAAGCAGGATGTGTAAATGTTCAATCAAAACAACATTGATTTCTAACCACACATGATTCTTGACCAAGCAAGAGTATTTATTAGGAGTTTTCACAATGCTCCTAACTGCAACCACAATCTGTTTAACACATAGCAATACATGGTAACAGAAACTCTATTCCATTATTATACTAGAAACCAGATTCCATTGGAAAGCAGGTCCCTCCCTTATCTGAATCAAGGTCAGAAAATAATATTGAAGAATTGGCCCAGAGTTCTTTGATATGATTTGGTTGAGGGGAAGTTGTTTTTTTTTTGTTTTGTTTTGTTTCGTTTTTTGCTGGGGGAGGGGCAGAAAAACGACTTAAAACTATAACTTTGTCTTGGGGTGATCAGAATCTCTTTTTATTAACTTATTGCCAAACATTCCCCCTTCTGTGTTTCTATTAGTTTCTATTCAAAACATACACTAGCCCAAGATATAGTCAAATGTGTTAAGGATTCTGGGGATCAGAGGCAGCTCTATAAGTATACATGTTCCTGAGAAGTTTCCCTGTCAAGAAACATCCTTGAGTGGTTCACGAGGGCTCCTTCCATAGCCTGAACCAAAACCATAGATAAAATCCCTACTGACCTGCCATGGCAGACAGTTAGTGTTCTGTTATCCTTTTCTGAGTGGCACAGTTACTTTTTGTTTCCAAGACCAGTTCACTTTAAGTGCTTGCTGTCCTCTTATTCCCTGATTATGTTTATCAGTTGAGAAGAACTGGGAGATGGGTCATGTTTTGGGTCAGCTAGAGCTGCCACAAAAGCATTTCATCATCCAAGGTCCCCTTAAGCACTTCAGTAAGCTTAATATGGTTTGCGGACTCTAAGGTCCCCTCCTAACATAACTAGAAGCATTTTAACCCTCTTTCTTTATTGTATTTGAGAACTTGACATACAGGTCCTCAGCACTCCCCATGCACCCAAAGTGATGATACATTGCCCTCAAGCAATCATGAGCCAGAATAGAAGCAGTATATATTTTTACAGTCCCCAACAAATGAAATCCCCATCTGCTAAGACTCCCTTCTATTCATCTTCACTTTTCTGTGTCTGATAAATGTCCCTCTAATATCACTTCAATGCCTTGTGCTAGCCATGGTTCAAATGTCTTCTTTCCTTTCAGAGGCTCCATATCTACTGAGAATAATGGCAACTACACGTAGAAGAATCACTCAAAATACACTCATGATTCTCTCCAGATCCATCCTATGACATAGACCCCCTAATTCTGGCAGTTTGGTCACATTTGGGCTATGTTTATCCCAGTCTGTTATTTGTTGTCTTGGTTTTTAGTCCCATATGTAATAGATTTCATTTTTATTTTTAGAAGCTTTGTTTCTTCAAGAAATCAGAATGTGAAATAGTGGCCTTTATGATGTCTCTTCATGCACATTCTTGCTAGGGTAACAATCTAGGAGCTGTAAATTTTATAGCTTCAGCAATTCTCTAGGTGCAGTGTCAGGATTGTCCTCCCTTTTGAATATCTAAATGATTCTTTCTGTTCCAAGAGGGACGGGAAGCACCAGAGACATGTTAGGAAGATAAAAGAAATCTAGAAAAAAAAAAGTAAGATACCACAAGGCCATCTTCCTAAATAGCCCCAGTTGCCCACATTCCCTAAAAGATAGCTCTAGGTAAAGGAGATATCCTATCATTACTCTACTAAAGGAATTTTGAAACAAGAAAAAAGACGTTGGATTAAAGCAGAGCCTAGTTGAGTAGAGTATTTGCCTGGAGATTTTTGATATGAAATGGGTTCCAGTTGGTTGGTTTCTAGGGTCCTCTCCAACTCAGTCAGTCATTCCATAAGTATTTATTAAGTGCTTACTTTGTGCTAGGCATTGTACTAAGTTCTGGGGATGCAAAGACAAACAAAAGACAGTCTTTGCTCTCGAGGAGCTCAGAAATTCTGATATTGTCCAGCTTTTTAGAGCAACCTAATCTTCCGATCTCCTACTGAGTTCATTCCTTGCAAAGATTATGCTCCATGGCTATACGAAAGGTCATATTCCTCTGGCAGCATGTTGACTGACCAAAGGTCACAAATCATGACATTATCTTTTGATGTCAATAAACAGTGAGAAAGTACAAGTATAAAAAGGTGTGGTAGCAAGCACCCTAGCATACCCAGGGTGGCTGTCAATACAGGTTCTTAGATCTGCTTTTCTAAAGGAAAGCAACTCAAAATGGGTTAACAATCTTGCTTTAATCAAACATATGGCATTTACCTAGTTCAGGGGAAAAGGTCAGCACCCTGAATTTCAGAGAATACAAACAAGTTACAAGCAGACAGAAAAACAGATCAGCAGACAGGCTTCCGGTTGTCTGACCTAGTCAGTTACCAGAGAGGGAAGCACCAACATCTGGGTTTTCAAAGCCAGGGGGCTCAATGTAATCCAGATATGGATTCAAGTCACAGTCCTGGGTTGTTTTTCTGTGTGTGTTTGTGTTTGTGTTTTGTTTTGTTTTTTGCATTTTGGAGGGGGAAGGGCAGGGTAATTGAGGTTAAGTGACTTGCTCAAGGTCACACAGCTAATAAGTTTTAAATATCTGAGGCCAGATTTGAATTCAGGTCCTCCTTCCTCCAGTGCCATAGTTCTGGGTTTTAATATCAGGGTAAGGAAGAGTGATCACATAACAGAACTTGAAGCTGAAGGGGAAAAAAACCCTGGTCTCAGTTTCAGGGCAGAAAAGAGCTCTTATGGTCTGTCACACTACAGAGAACAGGACAGGAGAGTAGATCATACCACCTTGGAAGAATTGAAAACTTACAGACCATTAGAACTAGTTCTGAGAATAGCCACACAGAAGCCTAAGAAAGTACCCCTCCACCCCAGGAGTAGACCCCAACTTTGACATCAAATTAAAAATCAAGAAATAGGCTAGAAAAATGAGCAAACAATCTGAGAATAGAAAGTTACTGTGGTGACAGCGAAGATCAAAATGATAACTCAGATGAAGACAGCAAAGTCAAAACAGGTACACCAAAGCCTCAAAGAAAAATGTGAATTTGCTTCAGGCCCAAAAAGAATTCTTGAAAAAGCTCAAAAGGTATATTTAAAGTCAAATAAGAGGGGTAGAAGAGAAATTGGGGAAAAAAAGAAAGCTATACAATAAAATTAAGAAAAAAAAGCCAAAAGTTTGGTAAAGGAAGCACAAAAAAAAAAAAACTATTGAAGAGCAAAATTCCTTAAAAAACTGAATTAGCAGGGGTGGAACCAAGATGAAGAAAAAAAGGCAGTGACTCACCTGAGCTCTCTCCCAAACCCATTCAAACAACTTTAAATAATGCGTAAAACAATTCCTGGAGGGGCAAAACCCACAAAAGGATGGAGTGAAATAATTTTCCAGCCAAAGAAAACTCAGAAGGTCAGTAGGAAAGATTTGGCACTTCTGGGTGAGAGTAAAGCATAGTCAAGTACATGTATCACCAAGCACCCTAGCATATCCAGGGTGGCTGCCAACACAGGTTCTTATATATGCTTTTCTAAAGGAAAGCAACTCAAAATGGGTTAACTATCTTACTTTAATCAATCAAACATATCATTTACGTAGTTCAGGGGAAAAAGTTGGCACCCTGAACTTGAGAGTATAATAACAGGTCAGAAGCAGGAGTTACAAGAAGACAGAGAAACATTTCAGCAGACAGGCCTGCAACTGTGACCATTACATCCATACTAGTCAGTTATCAGAGGGGGAAGCATCAACATATGGGTTTTTCAAAGCTGGAGGACTCAACAGCTGCCCAGAGTCTCGTCTGGTCAAATCACACAACACTTCCCAAAGTGAGCCACAAAACAAAATCTCACATCAGGGTTTATATAGCCTTCTCCTGGCTATCAGAATGTCACAACCCTCTTGACCCACTTCCCAATTGCAAAGTATTGAGGTGTGGGCATTCCTGAAAACCAGTATCCTGCCACAGGCTCCAGGTGCACTTAAGCCTATCAAAGGGCATAGGGGCAGGGAAGTTCTTAAATTCCCATTCATTTAACAGCACAAGCCACTGGGCCCCAGAAAAACAGAAGCAGGCCTTGGAGCCACTGAATCAGCAACAGCAGTGGCTGCTTCTGGAGCTCTCATCCCACAGATGGTAAGAGGTCTAACAGCCAACAGAAGGATATTACAGGGTTTCTGTACTAGAACTAGAGGCAGGACTCTCTTGTTTTGCCCATATTCAGATCTGGGTCACAGTCCTGGGTGATAGTCCCATGGCCAGGAAGAGTACTGGCACACCAGATCTTGTGGCCACAGTGAAGTGGAGATCTTCATCACAGTTCCTGGGCAAAAAATAATATTTGTGGTAGCTCACAGGCCACAGTACAGGCCAAGAGAGTAATAAACACACCTTTCCTTAGATTACACAACCTTAGAAAAACTGAAAACTTACATCTCTAAAAACAGCCACATGAAACCCGTGCAACTTGGGACAGTGCACCCTATAGCCTGGAAGCAGAGCTCTACTTTAACACAGTGTTAAAAATCAGGGAACAGGCTAGCAAAATGAGCAAGCAACAGAAAAAATTCTGACTATAGAAAATTACTGTGGTGACAAGGAAGATCAAAACACATACCCAGAAGAAGATGCCAAAGTTAAAGCTCCTACATCCAAAGCTTCTAAGAAAAATATGAATTGGTCTCAGGCCATGGAAAAGCTCAAAAAAGGATTTTGAAAATCAAGAGTGGTAGAAGAGGGGGCGGCTAAGTGGCACAGTGAATAGAGCACTGGCCCTGGAGTCAGGAGGACATGAGTTCAAATCCAGCTTCAGACACTTAACACAAATACTGCCCTCCAGAAAAGAAAAAAAAAAGTCTCTTACAGCATTTTGGGGTGGCCAGGTGGCACAGTGAGTAAGAACGCCGGCACCAGTGTCGGGAGACCCGGGATTGGTTCTGGCCTCAGATACTTGGCACCCACACAAAAATAACTGGCCATGTAACCTTGAGCAAGTTACTTAACCCCAATTGCTTTAACAAAAAGAGAGAGAGAGAGAGAGGTAGAGGAAAAAAATGAGAAGAGAAATGAGAGTGATGCAAGAAAGTCATGGTAAAAGAGTCAATAGCTTGTTAAAGGACACACACACACAAAATTACTAAAAGAAATAACACCTTAAAAAATAGGTTAGGCCAAATGGAAAGAGGTCTAAAAAGCCAATGAAAAGAACAATACCTTAAAAATCAGTATTGGCCAAATGAAAAAAGGAGGTATAAAAGCTCCATGAAGAAAATAATTCCTTAAAAATTAGAACTGAACAAGTGAAAGCTAATGGCATTGTGAGAAATTAAGGAACTATAAAACAAAACCCAAATTATGAAAAAATAGAAGGCAATGTGAACTATCTCATTGGAAAAAGCAACTGACTTGGAAAATAGGTCCAAGAAATAATTGTACTACCTGAAAGCCATGATGAGAGAGACAGAGAGAGAGAGAAAGACAGAGAGACAGACAGAGACAGACAGAGAGACAGACAGAGAGACAGACAGAGAGAGAGAGAGAGAGAGAGAGAGAGAGAGAGAGAGAACTTCAACATCATCATTCAAGAAATTATCAAAGAAAACTGTCCTAATATTCTAGATCCAGGGATAAAATGGAAAGTGAAAGAATCCACTGATTATATCCTGAAAGAGATCCCAAACTTAGAACTCCCAGGAATGTTATAGGCAAATTCCAGAGCTCCCAGATCAAGGGAAAATATTGCAAGCAGCCAGAAAGAAATAATTAAAATATCATAGAGCCACAGTCAGAACAACACAAGCTTCAGATGTTCCTGTATTAAAAGATTGGAGGGCCTGGAATATGACATTCCATAGGATAAAGGGTATAGATTTTCAACCAAAAATCACTTCCCAGCAAAACTAAGTATACTCCTTTAGGGGAAATTGATCTTCAATGAAATAGCATACTTTCAAATATTCCTGGTAGAAAGACCAAACCTGAATAAAAGAATGGACTTCAAATACAAGACTTAAGAGAATAAAAAAAAAAAGGTAAACAAAAAAGAATTCACAAAGTATTCAGTAAGACTGAACTGCTTACTGTTTTCTTCCTCCATGGAAGATAATATTTGTAAGAACGTTTTCCTTATTAGGGTGGTTAGATGTAGTATAAATAGAAAGAGGGCATAAATATGAGTTGAATATGATGGTATAACTTAAAGATATAAATTTGAGGAGTAAAAAAGAGAAATGCACCAAAAGGAGGAACACAGAGGTAGAATATGGTACGTTGTTTCATATAAAAGAGTAACAAAAGAATGTTTATATTGAAGAGGAATTTTGGGAAGAGGGAGTGGTGCACTCTTACTCTCATCAGAATTAGCTGAAAGAAGTAATAACATACATAATCAATTGGGTATAAAAAATCCTACAGGAAAGTGGGAGGTGAAGGGTATAAAAGAAGAGGGTCTGACAGAAGGGAGGATAGACTGGTCAAAACAATAGTCAGAAGTAAAATACTTTTGAGGATGGACAGGGTGAAAGAAGAGAAGTAGAGTTTTATAAATAGGGAGGGGGAATAGGATGGAGGGAAATACATAGTTAGTAATAATAAAAGTGAAAAAAAATATAGCAAGGTTATTTGATAAAGGGCTTATTTCTCAAATATTAGAAGATTGAGTCAAAT
Source organism: Petaurus breviceps papuanus (assembly GCF_028583685.1). Classification (NCBI taxonomy): domain Eukaryota; kingdom Metazoa; phylum Chordata; class Mammalia; order Diprotodontia; family Petauridae; genus Petaurus; species Petaurus breviceps. The sequence goes on along the minus strand of NW_027185798.1, from coordinate 51,600,699 downwards.
TTATGAGAATACAAGTCATTTCCCTATTGATAAATGGTCAAAGGATGTGAACAGTCAGGTTTCACACAATGTAATGAAAACTATATATTACCATATGAAAAAATGCTCTAAATCTCTATTGACTAGAAAAATGCAAATTAAACCAACTCTAAGTTCCCTCCCCCCACACACACACCCCTATTAGATTGGTTAATAACAGAGAAAAAGAAAAATTATAAATTTTCAAGGGGATGTAGGAAAATTGAGACATCAATGCACTGTTGGTTGAGATGTGAACTGATTCAACCACTTCTAGGTCTGTATCTAAGAGAGATACAAGACAAAAAAGAAAAGGCTTTTTACGTAGAAAAATATTTATAGCAGCTTTTAGTGACAGAAAAGAATTGGAAATTGAGGGCACACCCATCAGTTGATGCATGGCTGAATAAATTGTGGTATATGAGTGCGATAGAATACTATTGTGCTATAAGAAATGGCAAGTGGATGCTGCCAGAAAAACCTGGAAAGACTTACATGAACTGATGCAAAGAAAAGTAAGCAGAACCAACAATATAGTGTTCATAGTAACAGCAATATTAAGTATGATCAACTGTCAATGACTTAGATATTCGCAGCTATATAATGAGCAAAAGCCTTTTCAAAGGACTTATGATGAAAAACACTATACACCTCCAGAGAAAGAATTGATGGAATCTTAATACATATCAAAGCATAGTTTTGTTTTTTTTAACTAATTTTTTCCTTTTTATTTGTTTTGGTTCATGTTTTCTTTCACAACATGACTAAAATGGAAATATGTCTGTCATGGCTGCACATATATAATCTGTATCAAGTTGCTTGATATCTCAATAAAGGTACAAGGGTGGGAAGAAAGGAGAAAATTTGGAACTCCAAATTTAAAAAAAAATGCATGATAAAAATTGTTTTTATATGTAATTGGGAAAAATAAAAAACAAATTAAAAAAGCAAAACCAAAAAAGATGAAATGTGAATAGACATTAACTAGCTCATTTCATGGCCTCTATATTTCAAAGTATTTAGCAAGTTGAATGTTAATTATGTTTAGCCTGAGAAATGTAGGTGTTTCTATTAAAAGTGTGTCAAATAACAATAACAACAATTTTAGTTATAGAATTCCTGGTTCTGTAAGTAAAATCATTGTTGAACAAATAAAACAATCACCCATTGTATTAGAAGTTTAATTATAAGCTCAGTGTTTTCCAAGTAGTATTTGGAATCAGAGACTGGGCTTGACTTAAGAAGTAATTCAAGGCACATCCTGCAATGGAATAACCATTTTCTTTAGAGTCAGAAGACTGAGTTCAAATTTTAACTGATCTCCTTGGTACCTAAATGTAGTTGAACAAGTCAGTTAACCACTTGGCCTCAGTTTCCTCTCTTGCAAATGAGAAGGGTAAACTAGCTGACCTCTATGATCCCATATATCTCTAAGTTTATGAGCACGGGGGTATCTCTAATCTGAGAACTTTTTAGAGAGCTAGTGCTAGAAGAAGAGGGAGAAACAGAGAACGACAATGAGAAAAAATGGCTAACATAACTTAGGCTGCAGCTCTGCATTGGAAAGTTCAAAACTCCCTTAACCTCCATATAGAAACAAGTATGAAGTATCTCTAAATTGAATGGAGAAGGTATGACAGCAGAGGACAAGAGGGTAGCTTGGTTGTTTGGTCTGTCCTAAGCACAGCATTGTAGGTGTAGAATGCAACTGGTAGAACTTGTTTGAATAAGCTCTCTTTGCCTCTTTACCTTTGTTTGTGAATACAATGAAACGATTGGTTAATACAGACATGAGATTGAGCACACACACTTTTAAAGGAATGTACTTACCTAATTTCCTGCTGGAGTGACATATTATATATTGGTACAGTCACGATTTGGAAATGGCAGCTGAAATCACAATCTTTGACCACTCTAAATTACACACATGGGGAAAGGACAGGTATTTTAGTGACCAGTGAGAGAAATTATTCATTCAAATGTTTGTCTTGCCTTTTGTTCCAAGTTATTGCCTTTTGCACTGATCTACTATCCTAAAGCACTAAGCTAACATAATGGCAATTAGTGAACGGGATAGAATGCCAGACCTGGAGTAAAGAAGACCTAAATTTAAATCTAGTCCCAGGCACTTATATGTTGTATGACCCTGAGCAAGTCACTTAACCTGTTTTCCTCAGTTTTCTCATCTATAAAATAGGGATAATAATAGTATCTAGGTCCCACAGTTCTTTTGATGATCAAATGAGATAAATGTCAAGCACTTAGTATAATGCCTGGCACATAGTTGTAATGATGATGCAATTTAAAAATCCTCTTTTATTGGCTTGGTTTTTGGGTTAATTGTTAAAGCCCAGAGCTTGGGAATCTCACTTGTGGAATGGGCTTTTCGACCTGAAGAGAGGGAGGTGAACTGAGAAGAGCTGGTGCTGTGGATGGAGAGGCAGCAAGAACTTTTGGGAGCAGCATTGTGGAGCCAGAGAGAGAGAGAGGATTGCTGAGGACCAGCTGGAGCTGCTCAGGACTTTTGAAAACGAACACCCAGAGTTCTGAGAACTCTGGAGGCTTGCTTGACTGTGGTACCAGTATTGTTTCTGTCCATTTTGATGTTACTTTGCCAGATTCATCTGCTGGTAAAGGACAGTGCTATCGTTGCAGAGGTCCTGGAAACTTGCTGTTGGTTAAGAAGAACTGAAGGAGGATTTTCTTGTTGTATGTTTACAGAAATCCTCTAAGAGGGTCTTGCTGATGTTTTCAGGGGTCCTGAGACTGTTCTGCAGGCAGAGATTGAATTGATGAGGACACTGGCAATATATATTGCGTCTTTGTTAATCTTTGTCTCCCCAGGAACAGAGATTGCTGAAAACTTGCCTCTGGTCAAGATGAAGAAAAGACCTCTCCTTGGGTATTGAATGCTGTAGTGATGTCATAACCTTGCTGTGGCTTAGGGTTAGATGGCTTTTGTGCTCTCTACTTTCCCTTTGAGAGGGTGCTTGGTGGTGATGGATGGTTTTGTAATTCAGTTGCGATTGAGGGGTGGAAAACTTTTGACTTTTATACTTTGTGACTGACCAAATGAATGTACTTTTTTATGATTGGAAAGTAATCTCCAGTTGAATAGAGAAAAGACTTTGTGATTGACTAAACGAAGGTACTGCCCAGGGGTGGAATAATTGAGAATTTACTAAATGAATGAGTAACCCTGTATTTTGATCTTGATTTTCTGTGACTGTTTTGCCTTAATCTGTCACTGAATAAATGGAGTTTTCTATGCTCATAATCCAAACCTGGAAGTTGTTTGTGCTTGGCATTACAATAGTAAGCCCTGTATAAATGTTTAATAGTAATAGTAGCAGTAGTAGTAGCAGCAGCTGCAGCAGCAGGAATAGCAGTAGTAATAATATGTCCTCTGGTTGGTCTGGTTAAAGAAAGTTTTTTTTTAATGTCATTTCAGTCATGTCTGACTCTATGATTTTCTTGGCAAAGACAATGGAGTGGTTTGCCTTTTTCTTCTCCAATTCAAACTCTACCTGAGAAAATTGAGACAGTGTTAAGTAACTTGCCCAGGGTCACATAGCTACAGAAACAGTGTCTGGAGTTTATTAAATATGATTTAGAATACAAACACTAACAGAAAGAGGCCTTATACCTGAGATTTCTTTCAGGAGGTCAAGATTAAGAGGCAGACAGGGTACTACCAGTGTTATAAATAGTTGTGTCACAATAACTTCTAAATTTATATTATAAAATTCTTGACAGTCTCTAGGGTACTTCATTATCCATTTTATTTTTCAAAACTCTTACTCTAGCAGTAAAATAAGCATGTTTCTCTTGAGTAATCAAACACTTTTATTGTTTGTGAACAGAGAGAATGATTGTTTTTGTCCTTGAATACATTTAACTATATAGTAGGGTAAATATTTAGTACAATACATAGTTACTTAGCCTTGTTTCCTATTAACATGAAAAAAGGTAAATATTTATAGTATACTTATCACATGATATTTATGCTGAGATTCACTATAATGAAGCCAACAGAAGAAAAATAAATAGCAAAAAGCTATATGAATATATTTAAATATTGAGAGTTAAAAGCACATCGAAGACATTACAATATGATTATCTTCAAAGCTGTTAACATAAAATCAGTACAAATGAGGAGTGACAAAAAGAAGGAAGTCTATGATAATGTTATAACCATTCAAGGATGATTTAAGGAAAGATGAAAATCATAGGAAACCAAAATAATGACTCTGAAGAAAAATTCATTATAATTCTTGACCTGCTGCAACCAGCACAGAAAGTCAGAAAGGCAATTTCACCTGAGTTTATATAACTAGATCCCGATTAGTGTGAATAACGAATCCTGTGAGGTGGATGCATTATTTGAATTCAAAATGAGTGTTTCCATTGAGTTGGAACCAGTACTTAACATAATTTTAACTAGGAGCAGTGTGAATTAAAATACACATTATCCCTTCATTGATTCTTTATTTTCACTCATCAGGATGTAACTGTAATATGTTTCACACTTTGCCAGTGTAAGAACTAGGCCTTAAGCAGGTACATTATGGACAATAGAAGAGAAGGCCATATCCATCAATCACAATCTCAGATCTTAATCTTTAAAAAAGCATATTCTTATTTATAGTGACAGGATGTGTAGTTTATAGAGAGTGGCTTTGGAATCATAAAGAAAAAAATCCAAGCTTCACCTCTCTCACATACTGGCTATGTGACTATGGGAAAGTAATTGATGATACAGTGGATAGAAACCTGGGCCTAGAGTGAAGAAGACTTAATTCAAATTCAGCTATAGACTAGCTGTGTGACCTAGGCAAATCACTTAGTTTTTGTCTACCTCAGTTTCTTCTAAGATAAAATGGGAATTATAATAATACCTACCTCATAGGATGAGAAAATATTTGTAAAAACACTTAGCTCAGTGACTGTTACATTAAAAGGGCTATATAAATGCTGATTCCCTTCCCAAAGCTGACAATCTATCAGTAGAAGGTATTTTACTCACTGGCAGTCACAACAATGACAAAAATAAATAAACCTTCAGTTTCTGATTCAAGAGGACAGTATTTTGTTTCATGCTTATCGTTCTGGCTTAAGTTCCAGGTGAACTCTTGTGTGTGGTATGTGTTTGATTTACGATATGTCCTTTAATCTGAGAAAAATGTAGAGGTATAACCAAATTGAATCAGTAATGTATCACTGATCAATCATATTGAACATTAAATTGTTTTCAATTCCAAAAAGAATAACCAAGGAATAACTGGGTGTAACACATTGAAGGAGGAATGATACTTTCAAAGATAGGTATTGACCTGGTACATGAATTCAAATATATGTGAAAAGTGATATAATCAGATTTATATTGCAAAAGATTGTATGTAGTGATAAGAAATTAAACAAGAAAAGTACAAGATGAATAGGGAATGGGCCCTTGTGATAGACCAGGTGAGGGGAAGTGAAAGGTCAACTACTGAGTAGAAAAGATGAGACAATTCTAAGAGAATTTCAGAGGCAGAGTCAATAGGTTTTGTTTAGTTCAATATGTGGTAGTGAGATAAAGGAAAGAGTTAAGACCCATTGAATATTTGCACCTGGAAGAAGAGGACATATAACTAACATGATGGAAAACAGTCTTCAGAAACAAAAATATTTAAATCAAATAAGATAAAATTAAATAGGCATAAATATAATCTTATGGGGGAGGAATTCACAAGTATAAGATAGTGGAGGTATATTCAATAAGTATTTGTGTGAAAAAAATTAGGGCGTTAGTGAATCACATACTGTCATTAGTCAACAATGTACTACAACAGTCAAATATATATATATATATATATATATATATATATATATATATATATATATATCTTATACTAAGAGAAGAAATAGGATTTATAAATAAGGAGGTGGTAGCCCAGTTATACCTTCTTTCAGCATTCCACATCTAGAGTGCTGTTCCCCTTTCCGTCAATCCAGACTAGGGCTGCTAGGATGCAGAAAGCTTTAAATTCGTCATCTATTCTGGGGACTTTTATTCCAGAGAAGTGAACTCTTGGTGAGAGGTGCAAGGACAGAGTAATATCTGTCTTCAAGTATTGGAAGGGTTTGATATATAGAGGAAAGATTATACTTGATTTGTCTCTCTTCAGAGGGTAGGGGAATAGGGATATAACTGGTAGAAATGATGGAGAAGCAGACCAAAAACTTAGTACATAGAAAACCTGACCAAAGATGAGAGTTATCCAGAAGTGTGACAGCTTCCTCAATAGGCAGAGTATTCCTTCTCAGCAGAGGTCATTAGATGGACATTGTATGACTACTTGTTGATGTAGAAATTATCTTTGGTCAAATCTGTGTTGAACCAAATGACCTCTGATGTTCCTTCCAACTCTGAGACCCTGGGAGAGGGCAGTCATTTTCAGATACAGCATGTCCTGCCACAGATACTGAGCACTTAGCATATAGTAGAAACGAAGACGGAAGCAAATGATGAGCAAAGCCCAAAGCATCGTCTTTTATCTTGTAAGTGAAAGAGATTTTATGTGTGTGTGTGTGTGTGTGTGTGTGTGTGTGTGTGTATATATATATATATATATATATATATATATATATATATATATCTTGGTTTTTACCCCTCAAACTATTTCTTTACTAATTCATAAACCCACATGTTCACAGAAAAGTGTGTCCATATGTTTCTGATTCATTTACTATTATAGCATTCAAATGTTATATGAGTCATTTTATGTTCAGGAAGCCTTCTATCTTTGAGCCAAAAATTCACATTTGACTCAGAATGAATAAACATCAAATAGCTTAAATTTGATCCTAATCCCTAAATCAATTAAATTGATGGGACCTTCCTAGATGGGAAAAAAATATGTCTGTCTCCCTTATACCCTCACTTCCTAGTGGGTCATTCAATACCAGTATGAACTTCTCAAGTCTTAGGGGAGAGGGAAAGAAAGAAAAAGTGCTATTTTTAGGGACCACTCAGAATTCTGTATGCTCTTTCTCATACACTTTTCTTCTCTGTGTGTGACTAACAGTTTATATTTTTCAACTCCAAAACCAAATGAAATTTAGTAGTTCAATTTCCTTCTGTGACTCCTAGCAGATTTCCTCTGTTCTGAACCAGTGGAGAATAACGACAGCCAGCAGAATTTCTTTCTTTCCCAAACTATCTTTACTTCCTCGCCAGCTGCATCAAAGATTCCCTGGTTGGCATCACACCTTGCCCCTAGAAAAATGTAACAGCAGACAGAGCAGTATCCACTGCTCTCCACCCCCCATCAATTCATGAACACACTGTAGGCGCTCAACCAGCTCTCAAGAAGTAATAAACTATTTATTCCTTCAGCATCTCTGCAATAGATCCTCATTTATCCCAGAGCAATGAAACAGACAGAGCTTCCAAAATAAGAGTTCTTTTTTGAAGCATTTCTGGACTGACATCCGTATGGTCGCTGTTTTCTTGAATTTTCTTTTTCTTAGTTTCTGGTCATACCCGGTTTCCAGAACTTTGGTGAATAAAAGTGACTTCCTAAAAGCCGATCCTTCTAAATGCTATACTTATAAATTGGGTGTTTCCTAAAAGCTAAAAGATCACAATGTTGACTTTGATATATATACTCAACATCTACTGCCTTCTAGTCCCATCTATTGCTATCTTATTGAGAGAGAAAGGGAGAGAGAGACAGAGACAGAGACAAGAGTGAGAGACACAGAGAAACAGAGAGAGAGACACAGAGATAGACAGACACAGAGAGAGAGATCTTCCCTTCTCTCCACTCCCAGCTGCTGTCCCGGCAGAGTTTCCTCATCACTCCATGCCTGTATTATTGCCCCAGTTTTCTGACTGATTTCTCTGCCATAAATCCCTCCCCAGTCCAAATGATCATTTACTCCACTGCCAAAGGTAACTTCCTAAAGTGCAAACCTGACTTTGTTACTCCTTCTCCACTGAATAAACTCCAATTATTTTTTATCACCTCTGCAACAAATTATAAAAATAAATATTTGCCTTCATATCTTTCCATCTTCTTATATTTCCACGTATTCTGCAATCTAGCAACATGGGTCTATTTGCTGTCATCTCATATGACTCTGCCTCATCACCCCATACTTTTTTAATTCACTGTTTCTGTTGCCTGGAATATTCTTTCATTTCCTCTGACATGACCTCAGCACTCAACTCAAAGCTCAACTTCTGCAAGACGTTTCAGCTACACCATTCTCTATTAGTATTGTCTTTCCTCTTATATTACCTGTTATTGACATTGTATATATCCTGAATTTACCTAGTTTTTGGTTGGTTGGTTTGTTTTATGCATATTATTTACCTCTTTGGAAGGTGAGCTCCTTATAAGCATGAATCATTTGTTGTATTCCTAGAACTTAGCAAAGTACCTGGTACATACTAAATATTTAATAAATGCTTCCTTATTGTCACTTGATTGACTGGTAACCCTAAATACTATCATTTTGGAATTAAATCTCTACTACTGTTATGATATTTTTCAGCATTTCTTAAAAAAATAAAATAAATGACATAAGATGAATGTTCTACTTTTCTGGCCTTCATTAAGACACAAAGCACATATGCAAATGTATCAAAATGAGAGATATGGTATTTAATTTTTGACATAAAGACAGAGATTTAAATATATTGATGACCTGAGTTAAACATTTCATTTTATATTCAATTTTCATTTAATCGATCAATCAAAAATTATTAAACACTTAGTATGCATGTACCAGGTATTGTCTTAAGCAATAGAGATACAAAAAGATCCAAAAAAGTAGTACTTGACTTCAAGGAGTTTGCAAATGGCAGCATCCCCATACCAAGACCACCTCTCTTTTTACTCCTCTCATTTTACTGTTAGAAGATACCCTGTTTTCCAGAGCTAAGGCCCTGCAGGCAAGCTGTGCCCTGAGCTTGGCATAACAACAATCCTTTGCACACACCCTCTGGACAAACTCAGTAATAGCAAAATCTCAGAATGGTTTTGCACTAGCACCAAGTTGTCTCTGAGCTCAGACAAGTGCTGTCATATCCATCTTATGGTTATGATGTCCTGCTATGAATTAAACTTGTTTCATTGTTTCATTGTTGCTGTTACCTCTCATTGTCAGGTTTGTAGTTCACTGCATAGTCACTAGTATGTGAACGAGATTTGCCCACACGTCAACCACTAGAGAGGTCCCTGGTTTCCCTACTCCATTGTAATAAAGAAAGCTTTTTGCTTATGACCACTGTTATTTCTTTAAAAAAAAAAATATATATATATATATATATATTTTCAGTTACCTATGGTTGTGATAACCTGTTTGAACTCTTTGGTATTTTTAGAGTCAACAGTGGTTGTAAAACCTCTGTGACTCATTTGGTCATTTGTTTTAGGGGTTGATACAATCTAATGGGGGAAAAGCAAAACCGATAATTTTCTCAGGATACAAAGTGATTTGAAAAACCTTGTTTAATATGTTTAACTTCCTTGATAAACAGCAACTCATTGAATGAAGTTATTTTTGGACTTGCATCTGTTTTGATTACCTTGAATGATATTAACTTAGACAAACATAGGGGATGCTTGAATTAAAGAGGAGTGTTAGGATTGTGCTTTGTTCTACCTGTGAAGTACTATACACAGCCACTTCCTACATTCTTCACACCTCTTTGTCAATCATCTGACAATAAAGATTTATTCCTAGATAGATAAGGTGTGACAGTTAGAAGACAGAAAGCTAGGGCAATAATATAGGCATGGAGTATAAAGGAACTCTACTGGGGCAGCAGCTGGGAGTGGAGAGAAGGGGATCTCTCTCTCTCTCTCTCTCTCTCTCTCTCTCTCTCTCTCTCTCTCTCTCTCTCTCTCTCTCTCTCAGATTTTCTTGATTTCAGGCCCAGAGCTCTAGTCCCTCCACCATCTATCTGGCAAAGGGAATGGAAGACATTTTACAAATCATCATTGCAGGCTTTAAAAATGAGGCACATACCAAGTTCTTAGAAAGTACTTAGCTGATTAGAATTATATATCAGAACATCTGTGATCTTTCATGGACTGACAAAAGACAAAAACAGAGCACAAAAGTTGGAGGTTAATGCAACTAATGACTTTGAACTAGATTGTTATTGCAAACTGAACTGCTGGTCATAATTTCCTAGATATAATACTAACCCTAAAAACTTAAAAACTACATTTTGATAGATGTAGCCATCCTAAATATTCATAACCTCCAAACTACATGGAAGGAAAAGCTTTCAAAATATAGAGGCCTAGAGGAAGACATTAAAATAATGTATGAACAGGGCAAAATGCATGTCATCTTGTCTCACTCACATTTTGAAAGGTATTTTCAGAAAAAAATATAGAAGATAAGCTTATATCCATTAATCTTGGTCAATTACATAAGTCAGTCATTTTATCTGCCTACATAATAGTCACAGAATGTGAAATATATAAGAACATTACCAGGATAACAACTTGTCCTCTGACTGATTCTATCTGAACTCCATAAAAAGATGAGAACAAGAAAACTGTGATAATAATAAAAGTATATTGCCCCAAGGCAGCTTTAGGAAGATTAACACTTCCTTGTCAAAAAAAGAAGAAAACTGATTGATGATATCAGACCACATAATAAACAAGTTAAAAATTTACAAAAATTATTTTGGAATAAAGAGACCTCTTTTCATAGAACAATAGTAGAGGCTAACAATAGGTATAAATCACTTGATTTGTTGAATGGAATGGAAGGTGATTTAACTCAGAATGGGGCCCATAAAAGAGCAAAAATTCAATAGTGGAATCAAAGGGTGCTCCACAGGCAATATCTGCATGAACTCATGAAGCAATGCATGGGAAAATAAGCATTGAAGAAGTATCTGAATTTTATGTATGTTTGTATACATATACATATATGCGTGTGTATATATACATATGTATATACACATATATGTGTGTATATGTACAGGTGTGTATATGAATGGAGGTTTATGAAAACAATTCAGGATCGGATCACTGACACCAGAAAATATGAAAAATGATTTCTCCTTCATGAGCCAGGCTTATCGACTGACTCAATGACATGGTGGTAGCAGTGCTCTTATGACAGGTTACAGAAATTAAAAATCTACTGAATGCCTAGAATGATGTGATCAGATGGCTAGTATTAAAAACTGGAAATTGACTATTGTTTATAAAATGGTGGATGAAACATCTCCATTCTACAAATATAAAATCCAAAGCATTCCTAAGAATTCAGAAAATAGGGCGTCTAGGTGGCTCAGTGAGTAAAGCGCTGGCCCCAGAGTCAGGAGGACCTGAGTTTGGTTCTGGCCTCAGACACTTAACACACACACTCACACAAAAACAAAACAAAACAAAACTAGCGGTGTAACCTTGGGCAAGTTACTTAACCCCAATTGCCCTCCAAAAGGCAAAAAAGAAAAAAAAAAGAAATAATTCAGAAAATATACTGTGCTGGAACCAGAGGTCATTTTAGACTGATCTGTTATCATAAACATCCAAATATAGCATTGCTATTTATGATTACTGTGTATTGATTTTAACATTCTTTTCTTTCAAAATTTTGAGATCCAAATTCTCTCCCTCCATTCCATGTCCTCCCCCACTCACTGAGAAGGCAAGCAATATATCAATTATACATGTGAAATCATGCAAAAAAATATGTCTATGTTGCCCGTATTTTATTTTTAAAAATGAGAAAAATAAAGAGGGAAAGTCATATTTCAGTTTCCACTCAGTGTTCATCACTTCTCTCTCTGGAGATGGATAATGTTTTTTCATCCTAAGAATGTTGGAATTATCTTGGATCTTTGTATTGATCAGAGTAGTCAAGTCTTTCATCATTATTACAACATTGCTCTGGCTGTGCACAATGATCTCCGAGTTCTAACTTCACCTTGCATCAATTCATATAGATCTTACCATAGTTTTCAGGAACCACCCTTCTTATCATTTCCAAGACTTTTGATAGTGACTGCGAAAAACTATGATGATATAGCTTTATCATTCTGATACTTTATGTGTTATGTGATCAAGTGTAATTGGCACTGAATGAATAAAACCTGAAATTGGACCTGACCTTATCCCCACAGATTAAACCAATGCAAAAAGCCAAATAAATTTAAAGATACTCGAGGGAATAGTACTAGAATATTTTAAGATACTTTAAAAGTAGAAAAAATTGTACAGATTATTATTATTTATAAATAAATTATTTATTATTGGTAATAAAAAAGTCTTTGCAAAACTATCAACACACATGCTGACTTTCTCATTTTGCTAAAAAGAAAATTTGGGAATGACCTGTAAACTATCAAGGCATCCTTGATGAAATTATTTCTTAAAGAAAGAAAGAGAAAGGGGGGGGGGGAGACAGTTAGAGATAGAGACAGAGAGAGAAGGACAGAGAGAGAAAAGAAGGCAGGAAGAAGGAAGGAAAGAAGGAAGGAAGGAAGGAAGGAAGGAAGGAAGGAAGGAAGGAAGGAAGGAAGGAAGGAAGGAAGGAAGGAAGGAAGGAAGGAAGGAAGAAAGGAAGGAAGGAAGGAAGGAAGAAGGAAAAAAATCTGCATGATTCATCCATTTGGTCAATGTTTCTTTTACCATATATTGTAAGATGAGCCCATGTGTATTTACCCATGGGGGTGTTAATTTTCATTCTTAAATTTTGGATATTTCATAAGCATCATCTGGAGATACATTTTGGGGGACTTACATCTGACAAATCTAATCATATATAGGTATTATCAGCATTTAGTATTACTTAACAAAGGTAGGTAGCAGCTAGGTGATACAGTGCTAGACTTGGAGTCAATAAGACCTAAATTTGAATACTACATCAGAGATTTTTCTGTGTGATTTTGAGCCAGGTCCTTGACATCCCTAGTCTTGGTTTCCTTATCTATACAATGGAGATAATGGCATATAACTTACATTATATTTATGAGGTTCTGATAAGACAACATACGAAAAGTACATTGTTAATCTTAAAGTATTGTATAAATTCCTTATCATTATTGCATTTTTCTTTGCTTTAAGAATATCTTTTAATCTCTGTCTCTCTGTCTCTGTCTGTCTGTCTGTCTGTCTGTATGTGCGTGTAAATGTTTATGTTTCTATAGATGCCTTAGGAGAAGAGGGTCAATGTTTCATTAACATTGTATAGGTTTGTTAGAATGCTTTCCAAATATTCTTTGGTTAACTTCACAATTACAAAGTTGTGCATTAACTGGTAGGGCACATATTTGTCAATTTACATGCATTCTTTTTATTCAGCTTTGATTTCAGGGTGCCAGTAAGTCTCTTAACATATTAATTCATAGTTAAGTCAAATGAAGTCAGCATACATTTATTAAATACCTTCAATCTGCCAGGCATTATGCTAGGTCCTGGAATCAAAAAGAATGGTTAAAACAAATAAAACCCTGTTCTCAAAGAGCTCACAATTTAATCGGGGGGGGGAATATGCAGATAAATGCATAATAATAACTTATAGAAAGGATAAATTTAAGAAAACCTTAGAGAAAAGACAGTAAGATTAAGGAATAGGAAGAACTTCTGACAGAAGGTAACATTTTAACTGAGTCTGGAGGCAAATTGGGGAAGACAGGAGATAGAGGTGGAAAGGAAGGTAATCTAGGCATGAAAATAGCCAGGGAAAATACATGGAAAAGTCACCAGAAGAACAGCACAAAGGTCAGAGTCATTAGACCCCAGAGGATAAGGAGGAGAGTAAGAGATAAGAAGATTAAAGAGTTAGGAATGGGGCAATTTATGAAGGGTTTAAAAAGCCAAGCAGATGATTTTATATTAGATCCTGGAAGCAATAGGGAAGCACTATAGTTTTAGAATAGGGAGTGATATGGTCAGACCTATGCTTTAGAAAGATCATTTTAATAGCTGACTGGAGGTTGGATGGGAGTATGTAGATACTAGATGCTAGGAGGTCAACTATCAAACCTATATATTTTTGTTCTTAATGTGACTTGATTGAAAAAGACCAAGAAGTTGATCAATATCACTTTTTTCTATTGGATCAATATGATCTGTGAATTTAATCTCTTAATAGTCTTCCTTTGATATATTATAAGAATTTTACACTTATCAAGCCCAACTGCCATTTTAATGTCATTGAAAAGATTTCACGAGAAGAATCAGTCAATCAATAAACATTTATTAAATGCCATCTATGTTCCAGTCACTGTCCTAAGTACTGGGGATACAAAAGAAAGCAATTGTCCTCAAGTTTACAATCTGATAGATGAGACAATATGCAAACAAAACCACACACATGGTGCAAATACCCATATATACACAGTCTGTATGAAGGGAGGTATTTCATTATTTTTCAGTGGAGCCATACAGATAGATGTTAGTGCTATATAGATGGCAGTGCTATTTCTGGTTGTCAGAGAGTAAGAATTTACTAAATATTTACTATTTACCAGGCAATGTGCTATGATCTGGGGATACAAACAGAGACAAAAAACAAACAGAAGTAAAGCACTCCTTGCCCCCAAAGAGCTGCTATTTTAGCATGGAATCAACACTGTAAGTTATAATGTAATAGAGTTATAATAATATGATAGAGTATAAAAAGATAATCCCAAAACATTAGAAGCTGAGGTTATGGGAAGGAATGCAGGAAAAGATCCAGAAAGTCCTTTTACAGAAATTGGAATTTAAGCTGAGTCCTGAATGAAGACTAGGAAGCTAAAAGGTCTAGGTGAGGGAACAGAACATTCTAGGCGTAAAGAATAGTCAGTGGGAAGTCAGAAGAGTGGCAAAAACAGACAGAAAAAGAAATTATTTGATCCCAGTGGAAAAGAGGGATGGAGGAAGCAGAAGGGAACTGGTGGTGTTGAGTTGGAGGGTCAGCATTGACTCTGTGAAGAATCAGGTACCAGTCTCATGCTATGGAGGCCATGAGAATTGTGATCTAACGGGAGTTTGCTGGTAAATTTTTAACAACCAGATCTGCAGGGGGAAAGAATGCAAGCGCATTTAAGTATAATTTTCATCAATCATATTTTTCTCCATCACTTTCTTAAGTCCTGAAAATCAATAATTTATCATATAAATAATATGTTATTACAATATTAATATTTAATTATGTATTTATATAATATGAATATGCTATTTATATATCAAGCCTCGATTTCTATTGCTTGCCCTCCCCCCTCCAAGAAAAACCATTTAAGCACTGTTGGTAGTAACTGTCCTCAGGTTAGTTAAGGACACTTTTCAACTTCTGACTTTATCTAGACTATGGAGTCTCATTCTGCAGCAACAGTTGTAATTGTGAGAGTCAATGGATAAGGTCTGCAATCCAGGGTAGGCATAGCTGTCCTTGGGTTTCATGAGGTCTTTCCCTTTTGTGGAAACTCTAACCCCTTAATGCATTTCATTACTCAGCCCAAGAAGGTGCTTAGGAATTTGTCCAAAGAGTTTGTGTTCCTTGGGACATGGTTGCAGAAATCTCATTTGTTTCATCTGGGATGGATGGAGGAATTCCCTAAAAATAACAGTTCAGTAGAATTTAGACAATGATCTAAAGGAAAGTATTCACAAATAATCTAATGCACTTTATTGTGAAAGATTTAAAAGTATTTAAATAAAGTAGTGAATGAATTCCATTTGGAAATGTATATGAAAGAGCATTGAATGTTCTGTACTCTACAGAAGTCCCATAATTCCTGGCTGCATCTAGACCATTATTAATTAGTTTAATAATCTCAACCAGAGAGCAGGAGTGCCATGGACTGACTAAAATGTTGTGTTCCTCTTAAAAGGTCATTGAAAGGGAAGAGCAAACCTAAAATAGTCAACCACATTCTACTTAGTAATTTATACTGGAAACAACAAATATGATTGGTTATAGTATAAAGACAGATGAAAGGACAAACTGTTGAACTAGCTTGACTGCACTTTCTCTCTGTGTAACAGAATACATCTCTTCTTTCCCTCTTTTCTTTGACTTCCTACTGTGCATCCTTTCTAAAACAAAAAAGAAAAAAATAGCTTAGCTGATAATTCCCATATAAATAGTGTTCTGAGACAAAACCCTCCAGGTGCCGGTTCTGTTTTCTCAAAGTGACACTCATGTAACAGAGACTGCAAATAGCTTGGCAGGTCTTGTTTGGATCAACGTGTTTTTGGAAAGAAATAAAAAGGCAAGAAAGAAAAGAAAAAGATGGTGCTTCAACCACACCACTGATATGGATTTCCTTCATTGTGCTCCTAACAGCACCACTGCATGTTTAGAATCTCTGAAATTATCTTTACTTTTTACGGCTGATATTGAGGTGTCCACTCTCATTTGAAGAGTAACTTTGATGCTCTGTGGTTTCATCCTGAGATTTATTATTTTTAAATTTCCTCTTTCCCTTCTATTTCATGTTTTTTTTTCTTTCTTTAGACTCCTAACAACTATATTCTAACATTTTCTCTTTGCAACTAGTAGAATGTGTGGGAAGACTACAATCAGAGAACCTGGGTTCAAATCCTAACTCTACTCCTTATATAACATTGGGCAAGCCACTTTGTCTCTTTAGGACTATGTTTCCTTATTTGTAAAATATAGGGGTTGGACTGTATGACCTTGAAGACCTCTTCTAATTCTAAATCTGTATTTTTTGTTGTAACTTCACTTTTGTGGAGACGAATATGGCATAAAGCTCATCATATGAAGAAAAGTCAAAAAACACTTTCAAACTGTTGTCATTTTAGTGTAATTTCTACCCTTATTCAATTCTCCAAGAACTATTAGATCCAAGGACCTAGATTCATATATCCACAGCTTTGTTAAGTTGGAAATAGTGGTTTGGGCTCCTTTTAAAACAAGTAATTTTCCCCTTTCCTGAAAAGGGCTATTTTATTTTATTCAAGAATTAAATGCCACCTTCTAAATACATTTTGCCTAAGACTATTATCTTCTCTCCTTTTATTCCCATACTTTTCAGCATCCTCAGTGAATAAAGGTATTATAATAATAATAATAGTCACAATAATTGCTCTCCTCCTAACATGCACTTGTTCTTCTATAACCCCCAAATTCCCTGTACACTGTTGGATATCACCAAGCAACACTTAGCAATGTGTGACACATATTCTTCTATCATTCCTAGCTCTGGGGCTCTACCTCTTTTAAGTTTAACAAACGTGTTTGTGATATTTCACATGCCATGAGATGCTACTTGCCATTGACTTAAAGGTGTTTAATTGATCATTCAATTGCTAGCACATAGAACAGGACAAGAAACAGCTATTATATCTTCAGTATCTAAGAAATGGTGGCAGTAACTATGCAAGGCACCTATGAGAGAGAGACAGAGAGAGAGAGAGAGAGACAGAGAGAGAGAGACAGAGAGAGACAGAAAGACGGAGAGAGAGAGAGAGAAAGAGAGAGAGAGAGACAGAGAGACAGAGAGAGAGAGACAGAGAGACAGAGCGAGAGACAGAGAGACAGAGAGAGGCAGAGAGAGAGACAGAGAGAGACAGAGAGAGAGAGAGACAGAGAGAGAGAGAGAGACAGAGACAGAGAGAGAGAGAGACAGACAGAGAGAGAGACAGAATTTACTTAATATTAGAAATACAAATTTAAGCAAACAAGACAATCTCTACCCTTAAAGAGCTAATATTCTAATGGAAGAAAATGACATAAAGTCTATTTGTGTAGTACCAAAACTGTTTGCCCAAAGGTGGAGAAAGCCAAACAGTTAGTTAACCTGATAATTAAATACGTATATCTAGGGTCCTTGCAAAATGGGAATCCAGACATAGGACTCACCAGTCATGACAGTGGGTCTCAGAATGGAAATATTTCTAGGATAGAATTTTTTTTTAATTAAAGAGCCCTGAAAGTAAGTCTAGAAAGGAGAAATATATATAAATCAAAATAAAGATGAGAGAGCAAGGCAGGTGGAGAAGGCCAAAACTTTAATTCATTGATTAGTATACTAGTCTAACTAATGTAAAAAATTACATTAAAAAAACTAAACACGTTGGCCCCAGAGTCAGGAGGACCCGAGTTTGGTTCTGACTTCAGACACTTAACACCCATATAAAATAACTAGCCGTGTAACCTTGGGCAAGTTACTTAACCCCAATTGCCCTCCAAAAAGGCAAAACAAAACAAAACAAAAAACCACCTTGGTTTCTTAAAAGTCATTACTTGGCTATAGGATCAGTATCCCAAAGTCATTTTATTTTGCCTTTTTAAAAGTTTATTAATTTCTATTCTAATATTGTTAATATTTTCACTTTCACTAACAAACTACTGACAGGACATGTCAGGGCACTGTGCTTATTCTTCAGTATGTAATGAAAAATGTTGCAATTTGGGGTCAGAATATCTTGCGACCATAGCTATACAGTGAGAAAGAATCATTATAAGGACCTCGGATTCTTGTTCCATGGACAAGAAAATTCAAAAGCATAAGCAATATTAAAAGAATAAAAACATTTAGAGTAAGGAGAGGGATAATATTGCTGTTTTCTTTCTGCTGTGATTAAATCTCATTGGAAGTATTATGGTTACTATATCTGGAGAAAGATAGTGACAATCTACAGCTCTTTTAGAGGAGAGTAAGCAGGACAGTGAGGAATTCAAGATGGTATCCTAAGAGGAACATTAAAAGAAATTAGTGATGCTTAGCCTGGGTGGTTAGGTGATTTAGTAGATGGAGCACCAGGTCTTCAGTTGGAAATACCTCTCTTCCAAAGTTAAGATCTGGTCTCAGATATTTACTAGCTGTATGACCCTGGGCAAGTCACTTAACCCTGTTTGTCTCACTTTTCTCATTTGTAAAATGAGCTGGAAAAGGAAATGGCAAATCACTCCAGTATCCTTGCCAATAGAACTCCAAATGGGGTCACTAAGAGTCATACACAACTGAACAACAAAAGCCTGGAGAAAATAAGTCTTTAGTGGAGAGGAGGGAAATATATGATTGTTGTTTCTAAGAATTTTGTTTGTTTGTTTCATTTGACTTGTTCTGCTTCACATCAGAAGGCAGAACAAAAGAACAATACATTGAATGAAAAGACAAAAAGGCAGGCTTTTTATAGGGGGGGAAAGTGATAAAAATTGGAAATATACAAAGGTACAATGGGTTGTTTCCGTTGGGATGAGTTCCCCCTCACTAGTGGTCTTCAAGTAAGCATTTATTAGGAATCTTGAATGGGATAAGAGTTGGCGGAGGATGGGGGTCTATTCAGACATGGGCTCATTGAGAAGGTCAATGAGATGCCTTTCAGAGAAAGACAGTAGTTTCCATGGAAATGCAGAAGTAGGAGATATAATTGATGAATTTAGAAAATAGTAATTCAGTTTAGCTGGATCAATGAGAGAATGAATTAACAGCGAAGTGAAATGAGTCCAGAGATGTAGTATGGAACTAGATTGGAAAGAGATCTGATATGCCAGGAAATTGACATTTTATTTAATCTTGGAGGTAATAGGGAACAACTGAAGTATTTGAGCAAGACACATCATCAGTCTTGTGATTAAAGAAGAATATTGGGTCATCTGTATGAAGGATTGATTGTACAGAGGAGAGAAAGGTGTGAGGAGGAACAATTAGAGGAATATAACAATAGTTCTTCTGAGAATTGATATGATAAAGTCTTATCTAGAGCAATGGTCCTGTGAGTGGAGGGAAGAGGATGGACACACAAGCTAAAGAAGGAAAATCAGCAGGACTTGCAATAAAGCTAATATGATCCTATGGAGGAGTGGTAGAAACATGTCTTAGAAAAAAAGATGAGGCTTCCTTTTGTAGTTTCTCACATCATGCCATAAGTGGAACATTGTTTCCCATTCTGGGTGCACAATCTAGGACTCCCATTGACAAATTTGATCACATAATAGTAAAACAGGAAGAGGATGGTAAAGGACTGAAAACCCTCCTTGATTGACAGAATTTCCCAGAGAACTTGTTACTTTCAGGAAACCTTTAAAATCTTAAAAATCTTTTGAGACCTCAAAGCTTTTTTTTAATGTGGGTTATATCTATGGATATTTGCTATGTTAGAAATTAAAATGTCATGATATTATTATAAAAAAAGTGTTGACCTCATGGACCCCCTGAAAATGTTGCAGACCTTGAAGTGTTTCTGGACTGTACTTTGTGAAACATCTATGTTAGCCCATAGCAGACAAAACACAGGGAGTATAGGATAGTTATTTTAAATATTTTAAGGACTGTTATTAAAATAGAACTATGTCTTTTCTCCCCCCACAACTCCCATCCCCAAGAAATCAGAGACTGAGTGTTGAGTAGGAGCTACACAGAGGTATTTTTTGGTTACTTATAAGGAAAAATACAAGTAAAAATTTCTTAATAATTGGAGCTATCTGAAAGTGAAATAGATTCCTTTAGGATTTGGATGTTTTCATTTCATGGAGGATCTTCATGTGGAAGCTGGTTGATGAAAAATAACTGATATTACAGAGGAATGATCACTCTGTTCAAGCACATTTTGGGACAGGGGACATCTATGGTTCTTCTTAGTCCTGAGACTGCTTAAATTATGTGAAATTGAACCTGAGGGCCTCAAATAGTTGGTAGAGGTGTTGTGATATTCTTTGGATAATGGAGATTCTTTGGTGACTTCTAATTAGAGTATGATGTCAAAAATGGAGAATTAGTTCATGGAATTTCATAATGTGAGATTCCAGAAGGTCCACAAATATTATTTTCACATTATTCAAATATTATTCAATATTATTTTCATAATAGCAATAGGATATTTTAATTTTGAACATGGTTAATATTGATAATTATAACAACATAAATTAAAACCTTTTGTAATCTTCGATGATTTTAAATACTATACAGTGATCTTGAGATTAAAATATTTTCATCCTGCTGAATTATTCAGAAGCACCAAAGGACTACAGTTAGAGCCAAGGGGCTCCTTAAAAATGGCTGCACTAGTTCAGGTGTGAAATGATACAAAGTCGAATTGGAATTTGGACAATGAGAATGGAACAGAAATACTGATATCTGATAAAGTATATGTTTATGACAGCAAAACTGAATTAGCTGGACATAAAACTTCTCATAACAGGGGAATATTTAATAACAGATCCTCTATTTTGAAATATTTTCTATTTCACCTTAACCAAAGTGCTTCATTGTTCAATCTCTTAATGGTCTGGGTCCCATGTCAAAATGGTGAGTCTGCACCTGGTTTTCTGTTTCTGGAAAACTGCTGGCACTTTAAATTACACTTTCACAATAATAATATGAATTTGATTTCTTGCCATAATGATGAGAGCTGTTTTCTTGACAGTTTCTTTTTCTACAACTGAGAATAGATTTGGAAAAAGTGTTAGCCTAGAGAATCAGCAAGCACTTTGTACTTGGCAGTCAGGTCTGGAGCCAGCCAAATAGAATGTTTGTATTATTAAAAATAAATACTTTTAAAAGGTATAATTTGTGATTCACTGGAAAAAAAGTAAACTAGGAGGAATGTAGCATACAGGTGTTCTCTTTCAAAACACTAAGAGCTGCTGAGGTTCCTATAAATTAGAGGGAGGCATCCTTACATACAATAAAAGAATCTTAGAATGGGGTGGGGGTTTAGAGGTTATTGAGGATATCTGTTCCCATCCCTGATCAGTGACCTCCTCTATTTCCTTATGATGTCAACCATTTTTATAAAACTTCTCTGACACAAAGTATAGATCAATGAGTCCTAAGTAGGAGTCATGTTTGCATCTGTTTCATAGTTCTTAGTAGATCTTACAGTTGGTAGAAGTTCTGGATTTGGAGGTAGGGATACCTGTGTTTGAATTCTGCCTCAGATATTTTCTATTTGTTTCACCCTGGGAGAAATTTAACACCTCTCAGGCTCAGTTTCTTCTGTAAAAATCGGGATAATAATATCACCCAGCTCACCAGGTTATTGTGAGAATCAATTGAGAAAACAGATGTAAAGTGATTTGCACATCATAAAGCACTAGAATATGTTTACTATTATTAGGTAGCCTGCAAGGTGCTACAGGTGCTAGATTTGACCTTGGAAGGATTAGGTTCAGATCTAGACACAACCATTTACTACTTATGGAAGTGATACAGGGATAGTCATTTAACCTCTACATGCCTCAGAAAATGCCCTAAGATTTACCTATAAAATCATAGATGGGTCACAATATATATTTGTGAAGAGAATTCCTATAATGACATTTTCCATGTTGACAAAACACAGGTCCTCCCTGAGATCAAAATTGAAAATTTAAGTAGCAAAATATACTTTTATTTCTTCTATAATTTAGGTTCTCTGCTAAATTGATGAGGTAAGAATTCTATTTATTAAGATTTTAACAATTTTTTTTTGGTAAAACTTGAAATAGAAAATAATGTGGAGCTCTGCTTTGTATGACTTTTATCTATGTAGATATCTTTTCCAAAACTCATAGATCACAACTCATTCATGTCTATCTTTCTTGTTGTTTGTTGTTAATGATGTAATTATGGAAAACTATAAAAAAAACATGATGTTACAAAACACCTCATCAAACTGGATATTCCTCAATTTTTTTCCCAATTTGTTATGCCAAATGCCTGCCAGAATTTCCAGCATAGGAAAAGCTATGCATTTTGAATTCAGGAAAGATGACACATAATATATTTTATAGAACACAGTAGGCTTTTTGGAAGGATTTCAAGTTTTCAAAATGCTAGGTTCCTCTTAATTCCAAAATTGTATACTAAGGGGATAAGGGGACTGGGATAGGAATCAAAGACAAAGGGATACTTACAAGCCCATTGAATCATATGTAGCAGACAATATCACCAAATAAAATAAGCAATTCCTTTTGATTTTTCATTGTCTCTATATATGAAGAAAAAAGTTTATTTACCAAGCAATTAATAGAGCAAAGAAAACAGCAAAGAAGAGGACTGCCTTGCTTAAAATAAAACCAAAGCATTAAAAAGCACATAAAACAGCCCACATCTGTTTAAAAGTACTTCCACTTTCCACCATTATCTTAGTCTTTATGTCTGTCACTGTACATATTTGGAAATAGCAAAATAGTGTTTTTGTTTGTTCTTCAGAGAATGCTAGAAATATGAGAATTCTTGAAACTAAGGGAATTTGCTCCTAACAACAAATTTCTTTTACTCTTCTCGCTCTTTCTGAATCCAGTGAGGGGTGGTCAGAGCACGCGTCCATCCATGGCACAAGTGGTTCAAAGACTCATCTGAAAATGTCCATCATTACTCAAGCTCCTATGTAGCACTTCTTTACAATCATGGCTTTAAACATACTGATTTCCCATGCCTGAGATAGATGTCCTTCTTTTCTCTGCTTCTTTAAATCTCTAGCTTTCTTCAATGATAATTTCAGATCCCCAACTCACCCTTTTAGATGACATTTTCTGATTTTCAAAAAAATTACCTAATAAATATTTAATGAGGAAATATTTTCTCCAGTTATTTAGTGTAATTTGGTCAAGGCAGGGATTATGTAATTTTTCTCATTTTATTCCCTGTGCTTATTATAATATCTGACATGTAGAAGACACTTAATTAACGCTTATTGATTATTTGATTGATTTCCACCATGGAAGTATCTGGAATGGTTTGGATGCCAAGGTGTTATATTTGGTATGGCCAATGCCATGTACAATATCCACACTCTTTCACACCTCTGATTTTCTAATCAACTTTTACAGGAATTAAAGGAGTCAAGTCTCCCTCCATCAGCCATGCCTTACAAGAAGAAAGATAGTTGTTTGTTTGTTTGTTTACTTTTGATCCATCACATAAGACAAGGTAGATATTTAAACAATGACAGCAAATCTCTTGTTTACTTCTTTTTTAACCAGACCTGAGATTTCATTGGTTTCAAGGACTCCCCAAAATAAAAATCTTCTACCAAGGCAGATATACAGCATCTTTTTAAATTATAGTCTTAGAGAGTGATCTAGGGTATTAAGAGGCTAAGTAACTTGCTTGCCCAAATCTTACAGAAAAGGGAACTACCACAGAAAGACTTTAAGTCTTGGTCTTCCTGAGTGAGGGGCCAGCTCTATATCCCCTGCTCCTCACTAATTCTTGTACTTAGCTGTCCACAATGCATTCTCTTTAAATGAGTCTCTGGCCTTGTAGAGTTAAGGGGGTGGGGGAAGAAGGGAATTAACAGGAAATGAATTAAAGCATCTATTTTGCTATGCTAAGCACTTTTAAATATATTTTCATTGATTTGATTCTCATAATAAATTTGTGAGGTAGAAACTATTGTTATAACCATTCCACAGTTGAGAAAATAGAGGCAAACAGAGATTAAGTGACTTGCCCAGGTTTGCCCAGCTAGTAAGTATCTGAGGCTGGATATGAATTCAGGTCTTTATGACCCCAGGCCCAGAACTCTATCCACTGAGCCATCAGCTTCTAAAATATCTCTGACACATATGCAGACAGTTCACTCTTCAAATCAATCTAAATAAATACCTTGCATCACTTCTTGAAAACCTTGGCTCTGCATGACTGAAAACTGAGTCACCTATGTAGTCATTTCCATTTGAAAAAACTGACATTTTTTCTCATATTAAAGCTTTTACACTGACTTCATATTAATGATAGGGTCATATTTGATATTTTACTTTTATCAAGTAGTGGCCTGGTTACAAGCTCTCTAATGAGCTCTTACTCCATATGTACCAGATCTTTCTTTGAATCAGCTGTTTGTCTTCCTCAAACTCCCACATCCATCTTAATTATTTGGAAGGTAATTCTCTTTATCAGTTATTTCCCATGGCTTCTAATGCACACCCAGGGAGATCTGAGAGCTTCCCTGTTGCTTCCTGTTCACATCTGAACATAATGCAACAAAAAGTATTTCAGGATCATCCGCTGCACCATTTCAAAAATGTGGTTTGGCTTAAATATTTTTCATTTATTCCTTTATTGTTTCTATCTATCATGCACAGTCATGTGTGATAAGCAATTATGGAAGATCCTTTATGAAATTGCATTATGTGGGGCTGGGTTCTGTGTTCTATGTAACCCAAGGCATTTATCTCCACAACATCAAATCAATTAAGAGAATGTGTGATGGTTGGAGGATAATAAGACCAAGTAATTCAACAATTTGACATTTAACTGTTCAGATTGATTCTCAAGGTTATGCTGAGTGCACAGTATGCTCAACATCCTGAGGACTGAACTGGGGAAAATGCAGAACACATTTAATTTAAGCTGTGTGGGACTTTCCCTGGGAAAGGAAAAGCCATTCAAAACACACCTGGTTTGGATCTATTGCTCACAGTATCCAAAATGGCTTAGTCTTACTTGAATGTCGATTCAGACTTGTAAATAACTTTAATTTGCGAGATAAATCTTTGCTTTATTTAGAAATACAAAGATCTGTTCAATTGCACGGAACCCAGAGATATTTTCAATCAGTTGTTGAAAGAAATTTTTTTAAAAAGTTTTGTGGATACCAGGTTTTTGTTTGTTTGTTTTGTTTTTTCATTATTAGGTTGGCACCCTCACTGTGCTATAAACACTGGAATACACATTACAGTTCTGTACTTCACTTAGGACCTTCAGTAGCAAAAAAATAAAATAAAAAAGGATATGATCTTCATATCATAGGATTTATAGCTAGAAGACACCTTAGAGATCATTGAAAGAACTATCCAACTATACAATTATGCTTTGGCATCAAAGCACACATTCTTTTATCTATATAGAACTTCTGGGTAAGATAAAAGTGTTTGTTTTTTCTGCTATTTTTTTTTAATTTTTTATTTGTTTTTAAATACAAACCCCATAGCAAGAATTTTAAAAAACACTATATGTATTGCTCATTTCCTGACTAACTAACTAACTAACTATATATATATATATATATATATATATATATATATATATATATTCAAGAGAAAAAAATAGAACTCCATTCTTTATAGTTAGAAAAAGTGAGTTTGAGAGGGAGATAAAGATCTTTTTGTCCACATTACAATTGATTTTAAGAATGGTATGGTGTTATGGGGGAAAATGGGGCATAGTAATTAAAGTTGCTTAAAAAAAAAGACCTGACTTTAAGTACTTCTGACACATTCTGGTTGTGTGGCCTGTAAATGACTTAATATCTTGGTGTCCCTATGTAATTGTG
Source organism: Petaurus breviceps papuanus (assembly GCF_028583685.1). NCBI lineage: Eukaryota > Metazoa > Chordata > Mammalia > Diprotodontia > Petauridae > Petaurus > Petaurus breviceps. The sequence continues at coordinate 51,574,495 of NW_027185798.1, read as the reverse complement.
TATAAATTGCATATCTTTTGTTGATCTGCATTGGCATAAGGAACTTCCTTATTGGAAGTTGAAATCACAAATCAACAGGTATGTGTTGGGGTGGGGAGAAGTGGGGGATAACTCCATTAGGAATATGGACTATATCACTTTGCTCAAAACATACAAGAGACTCATCTACTCTTGTCTTTGTCTTCTTAGTGAAATTTGGTGGTTGTCTATGTATTTATCCTATGTCCTTTACATCATAGTTCTTTGTGAATGTATCACATTGTTCAAAAAGAAAGGAAGCTTCATAAGGGCCAAATTGCCCATGTCTTACCTATACTTTATCTCTAACATGTAGCACAGTTATTTGCATATACTAGTCAGGAGTGGGGAACCTGCAGCCTTGAGACCACGTGTGGCCTTCTAGGTCCTTGGGTGCAGTCTTTTGACTGAGTCCAAGTTTTACAGAACAAATCCTTTTATTAGCGGGATTTATTCTGTGAAGTTTGGATTCGGTCAAAGGGGCACACTTGAGGACCTAGAGGGCCACATGTGACCTTGAGGCTACAAATTCCCCACACCTGTCAGATACTTAATAAATGTTTATTGAATCAAATTTAATCTATCACTATAATATGTTCCCTAAGCTTGCTCTTTCTTAGAGAATGAATGTTTTTTAAAAAATCTCATTTTTGTTAATTTCAGACTTTTAAAGAGTATCAACTCATTCTAGGTTTTAACCTATCTGCTGCTAGATCCAATTCTTGAGTAATAGTGAGCTGATGTCAGAGGTAGGGAGTTCTAGATTCTAGTTCTAGATTCAATTTTTTTTCCTCAGATACATAATAGTTATTCAATCCTGAAAAGTTGCTCAACCTCACAGGGCCCCCAGGAATCACTCTAAGACTAACAATTACAGAGGATATGCCAGTGTGTTTTGCCAGAAGCAGTTTTGTCCCTGGGCATTCCCTATACTGATGTAATCACAGGTCCACTCCAAAAATATGGGGTGAGGGGAGGGAGAGAAGAAGCTTCCTAATATACATTTTAAAGGCTCAAGCCATAATTCTGTATTTTTCTATGGATGTATGAAATTTCTTCCCTCTTTTATATGTCTTCTATTAAAGTTGTAATCATGGAGTTGATTGTGGTATTCTTTTGGGTTTCTATATCCCTGGAATATTTGAGGTTACATAGATTTTTTTTTGTTGTTCTCAGGTTACAGTGATTCTGGGAAGTACTGCATTTATACCCCATGAAGAGGGAGAGCATTCCAGGTAGGAGGAACAGCTAGAGAAAATGCCTGGAACCAAGAGAATGAGAGTATTATTCCAGGAACAGCAAGAAGACTGTTTTTACTGGAATGAAAAATGGGAGACTGGGTAAAGTATAAGAAGACTTTAAAGATTGGGCAGACCCTAGGTTAAGAAGGACTTTGAACTCTGAATAGCATTTTATGTGTGATCTTGGAGTTGGTAGGGAGGCACTAGAGTTGAGTAAGGGGCATGTGTGCACATGAGTGACATGGTGGCTGAGTGGAGAATAGTCTGGAGTGGGAGAAGACTTATGATAGGCAGAAAAACTAGTAAACTGTTGCAATAATCCATAGGATATCCCCTTTGACATGTGTGATAGGCAACTGGAATTCTGAGTCTGGAGGTCCACAAAGAGGTAATGGCCGGATAAGTAGATTTGAGAAATCTCAACATAGCTCCATGAAAGCTGATGAGATTATTGAATGAAATACTACTGAGAAAAAAGAGAAGAAAGCTCAGGAGAGAGCCTTTTTGGTCACTTGCAGTTAGCAAGAGTGATCTGGATGATGATTCAGCAAAGAAGAATGAGAAAGAGTGGTCAGAGAAGTAGGAGGAGATTGTAGCTTCCTTACAAACTAAAGGGAAAAGAATATCAAGAAGAGAGGGATTGAAAATGCCAAAGGCTGTAGAAAGGCAAAGGATGAGGGATTGTGAAAACGACATTGAGTTTTATGATAAAGAGATCGCTGGTGCCTCTGGAGGGAGCAATTTTGGTTGAATTATGATGTCAGAAGATAGACTACAGAAAATTGAGAGTGAAAAGAGAGGAAGTAAATGCACTTGTTGTTGATGGACTTCCCTTGCAGTTTAGCTACAGAAAGTGGGAAACATATAGGATGACAAGTACCTGGAATGAAAGAATAAAATGGAGGTTTCTGGAGAATGAGGAGAAAATGGCCATGTTTGTATGATAGAGGGGGACAAGTTGCTGGAGGTGAGATAGAATGGGATTACTTGCATAGCTAGCAAGGTTTGCCTTGGCAAAGGAAAGGATCACCTCTTCATGCAAAACAAGGTAGAAGAAAGAGATAATGCAGAAAGAATCTCCATGATATGAGAAGAGAAGAAGGGAGAACTCTTGGTTAATAGCCTCATTTTTTTCAGTAAAATATGAAGCAAAGTTCTCAGTTGAGAGAGTGGAAGGAATGGGTGTGAGGACAGGTGAAGAAGATAGGGTGTTATGGGGAGTAGGATAGTGAGTCAAACAATCAACTGAGAGTTATAGAAATATCAAATAGCTGGCCTTGAATCCTTTATAATCTTGTTCTATTAAAATTCTCTTTTCAAACCTAAGACTTGGATTACTCCTACTATTGCCTGACCCTGCTTTTACTCTTCAATCATTGAACGAAGCTGCAGGAAGTCTCACAATCAAACTAGGTACATTAAAAATTCATGTTATCCAGCCTCAATTCGATCATCACTGCAGCTAGGCAGGCCTTTTATTCCTCTGTGATTCCCAAGCTCAGTCCCCAAAGAAAGTATTCCAAACTTCTCTTCCCTCTCCAAGCCTCTTATATCTCCTACCTCTTTCTTTTCTTAAAAAAAGGGTAGAGTACTTTTTAAAATCAGTCCCCTCTTCCCTCATTCTTTTGATTTTAAAACCTCTTGACATCTCACATTCTCTCCTTTCCTCTGGTCTCTGAAAAAGATGTGTCCCTATGCCTTGTCAACTACTCTACATGTGTACTTGAGATCATTCTCTCTCCTCTTCTAAAACAGATACTATCCTGAATCTACACTCTTCTCTTGATTTTTCATGGTTTTTTTTATGTCAACTGGTTGCTTCTCTACAATTTTCAAATATGGGCAATTTTCCTCTATCCTTAAGGTAAAACAAACAAAACGGCCTTCTCTATATCCTATACGCTCCCTCAAGCTACTGTAATATCACTTTTCTCTTTCTCAGTCAAACACCTTGAAACAATTTTCTAAACCTGTGTCTTTTCTCCATTCACTCTCTCCTCAGTGATTTGCAATCTGGTTTCCCACCTCATCATTCAACTGAAATAGTTGCTTTTCTCCAAAAAACAAAACAAAAAAAAAAAACTTGCATTCTAATGGGGAAGACAAATAAGAAAGATTTTGGTGATATCTTGCTATATATATACGATAGGATAGAATATATATATATATAATACAATCAATATATGATGTGATACAATATGATATATGATGTAACACATGTAAATATATATATATATATATCTGTATAAATGTATTATGAATAAACATAATCATATACAAAATAGTTAAAAATAAGATATTGTAAGAGGGAGGGCACTAGCTATTAGGAGAATCAGGAAAGGCTTCTTGCAGAAGATGTTGCTTGAATTGTGTCTTATAATTTGATAAAAAAAATTCTCTGAGGAGTATGGGAGGGAGTTCATTCCAAGCATGTGCAATAGCTGGTGAAAAGTCCCTGATTTGAGAGATGGAGTTTCTTGAGTAAGAAACTGAGAGTAGGCCATTTGACTGAATCACAGAGTATGGGAAGGAGAGTAGTATCCAATGAATGTAACTCAAAGGCAGGCTCTATAGGGCCTTAAAAGCTAAGTGGAGAATTTTATTTTATTTTATTTTTTATTTTAGAGACAATAGTTACCCATGATCTCTTGATTGTCAATCAGTCTTCTCTCAGTACTAATCTATCTTGACCAAATGGCTATATTCCACACCATTAATCACCATTTCTTCCCTGAGACTCAGTCTTTGTGACTCTAAACTAGTCTCATTCACATCCTGTTTGACTGTTCCTTCCCAATCTCCTTTGCTGGTTTATCATCATGCCACATCCTTTAACTATAGATGCTCTGCAAGGTTTTGTCCTTGGCCCTCTTCCATACTCTTTTAGTCATCTCATCAGTTCTTTTAAACCTAACGATTATCTTTATGTGGATGATTTTCCTATCTTTATATCTGTATTACATACAGATATATACCTATACTATTAACTTCTGTATGTTTCAAAATAAGTATTTTCAAGGCATCTTAAATTCAATGTCTAAAACTAAACTCATTATCTTTCCCCATAAATCCCCCCTGTTATAAAATCCTCTATTTCTTTCAAAAGCACCAACATCTTTCCAGTTTCCCAGGTTTGTATTATCCTGGATTCCTCACTCTCCCTCAGTGCACATACCTGATCATCTGCTGCCTCTACAGCATCTCTCCCATCTGACCCCTTCTCTTCACTAACACAGGATTTTAATATCATCTCCTCTTACCTAGATTATTACAAGACACTCTTAAATGATCTTCCTGCCTTGATTTAATTCCCTAATCCAATCCTTCTTGCACACTGTTACCAAAGTAACTTTTTCTCATGTGTGGATTTGACCACATCATTTCCATCCTCATCCTACTCCAGTGGTTTTCTATGCCATTTAGGATTAAAATGAATGTGTACTTCACCCATTTATTTTTAAAGCTCTTCAAACTCAGCCTCATCCTACCTTTCTATCCTCACTGGAAATTACTGTCTTTCCTGTCCTCTGTGATCCAGCCATTACTCATATAGGACTCTCCATTTCCCATCTCGGTCTCTTAGCACTGTTTTTTTCCATATGCATATAATGCACTTCCTCTTTCCCTTCTCCTCATCAAGTCTCCTTCTTCCTTTAATACACAGCTCAAGCACCATCTCCTGCCTGAAGCATTTTTTGATCTTACCAACTGCTAGCACCTTCACTCTCAAAATATCTTGTATTTAACTGCTTTGCATATATTTATGCATTCACTTTATTTATGTTGCATGTATTTTTATATTCCCTTGTCATTTTTGGTAGATGTAAGGTTTCCGGGAGTAGGGATCATTTCATTCTTTGTACTTCAATCCCCAGCAACTAGTAGTGTACCTTGCACACAGGAGGTACCTCATAGATACTTGATTGATAGATTCATCTTCCTGTATTTGGGTTCTTTTTGCTGTTGTTGCCTATTAGGAAGAATTGATAGTGAACAAACTGCAACACTGAAAGGTCTCCTCCAACAAGCTGCCTCCTTTGCCTACGTCAAATTTATACACGTTTCCTTGCAATATATTAAAACCTAAATTTGTGTGATGTCCTTCTATTTATAAATATCAGTTCAGGCAAGAAGCAGGGAAACATATTATTGTTAGAAGCATTGGCCTTTGTTGTGATAAATGCGGAGAGCATAGTCTAAGTCAAGGAGATAAAGTCATCCAGATGTTCCAATTCATGTGTTAATTAATAGAAACTCCACACCAAAGAGTTTCCTAAATGAAACTCACAGCTTCTCAAAAGATTTTGATCAACCTATGAAAAATGCAGTTGATGAAGAGTACTTCTTCTCCAGAGTATGACATACATTTGGATGGGCTACCCATAGAGAATGTTCATTAGTATGAGAACATTGCACAAGCATTGAAAATGGACAATGAGTCTGAAACAAACAGAGAGGAAAGAGGACTGGAGAAGCTTTGTAAAAATGTACTAGGTTCATCTTTTTAACATGACTATTCTACTAGTGATATTCCATGGCTCCAAATCTTGAAGCTTTGTTAGTTTCCAAAGAATTCAAGTCCAGGGTCAGACCAAGAACAATAAAGGGAAGCACTGCATTATAAAGGAAGAACTGAATAAAAGATATCTTCAGAGAAAGGTATAGGACCTGAATTAATGCCCTATTTGTCACTTATTAGCTGTTTGAACTTGGCCAGGTCATTTTTCTTGGTAAATATTAAGTCACTAATAAATAGCTTGTTAATTTGTTGACTTGTTGTCTTAATCTAATGTGGCTTCAGTTTCCTCATCTGCAAAAAGAAGAGATTGAACAACTAGATGTACTCCAAGGTCTCTTCTGGCTCTAAATATATGCTGCTATCATTCCAAAATGCATGACTGTCAGAAAAATAGATGGAAGAATCCAAGCAAAAGATCCCTGTGGAAGACTTATTAGAAGATTTGGATGAAATTAACACAGGAGAAAAAGTCATGGATTGGTTGAAATCTTCATAGTTGGACATAAGTGTGATGATAGATATATTTTAGAATGTCATGCTTTGAATTGTCAAATGCTGAAATTCACATGCCAACCTGGAGGAAAGCCTTTCAGGAAACATCTTTTACTACCAAATTAAAGTTTTTTTTTTTAATCAACAATAAATAATACAGTAGAATTTGTATTCTCTGTACTTTTCCATGAATTGTGTGATTGAAAAGATGAAATGTGTCTGCTTATTCCTCTCTCATGCCTCAACAACTATGTCCTTGATTTGTATGTATATTATTTTCATAAATACTATATAGAAATGAGAACAATAACTCAATAAGGATCATTAAGCATTTACTATATACAAGGCATGGGAGAAATAATCCAAAGGCCAGGACTTATTAATATTTACTTTCTTTTTTGGGGAGTAATAATAGCATACATAATGTCTTTGTGAACCTTTTAGTGTCTTCTCCTCTTTCAGATATCTTGAGAATCAATCCTTCAGTCCCTCAAAATGATGTTGTCACCAGCACGGATATCTTCCCTTCATATTCAGTGCAGTTCAGGAATATGTGGGGTTTCAAGAAGAATAGCATCTCTGGTGTGAGAGCTTGCTTAGGGCTGCTCATGCACCTTTGGTATCCAACTTTTACCTAACTTTAAGCTGTGCCTCCAAGAAGCATGTGCAGTGGCCAAAACTTGGTAAACTGTCTTGGCAAATGGGCTAAACCAGGTTGAGGGTGTGGACTTCAAACCCTTTTGTGAGTTAAAAGGCGGGGGGTGTCTATCCCCCAAATATGAAGGCTTCCTCTGAAAGAATGGGTGGATAAAAATAATTTGTGGCAATGGCCATGAATGTAGCTGAAACAGGTGCTGTGGAGCGCTTAGAACTTGTTCAGTCATTCAAGATGCCAAGGTCATAAATCGTCTCCTGACTTTTGTCTTGCCATTGGAGTTGGGTGACTCTGGAAGAGAGAGTGAGACTGATGAATTTATGCAACTCAGCCTCACTTAAATCTAATTCATTCATGAATCAATATTTTACCCTGTGATGTTATTAGTCCTCTTTAAAAATGAAGGACAAGGGGTGTCTAGGTGTCACAGTGAGTAAGAGTTCCAGCCCTGGAGTTACAAGACCCGAGTTCAGTTCCAGCCTCAGACACTTAACACACACACACCCACACACACACACACACACACACACACACACACACAAAACTAGCCACGTAACCTTGGGCAAGTTACTTAACACCAATTGCCCTCCAAAAGGCCAAAAGAATAAATAAATAAATAAATGAATGAATGAATGAATGAATGAATGAATGAATGAATGAATGAATAAATAAATAAATAAATAAATAAATAAATAAATGAAAAAAAATGAAGGGCAAAATCAAACAGCAACAGCAGGTCCAGTTGTTCTGAATTTTGTTTCCTTTCATCATAATCATTTCTATTCCCTCACTTTGAATACAGTGAGATATAGAATACAATACAAAAATAAACTATTAGGCATATATTATGTAATATGCATGGTACTAGACACTGGAGATTCAGAGACAGAAATGAAAATCCTGCCTGTACAAGTGCACTTAAATGTTTAGTAGTACCATGCAATGGATAAAGCACTAGATTTGTCAGAGGACTTGGGTTTGTTAAGGAATGTTATGGGGTCACCTGAACTTGTCTTTCTGAGTTGCCATATTTTTGAGAAACGTTGGACCCAGAATATACAGAAGGCCCTGAATGTGTCAAGGACGGACCTCCTTCCCCCCAAAAAGAAAAAAAAACTAAACCACATCCCCCTCACATAATTTGTTGCTTGCATCCCAAACTATATTTCCTGTGTGTCTTTGGGAATCAAAACACGTGCCAGTCAGTCTGCCCTAGACTGGGAAATTGCTTATGCAGCTCGAACACTTGGAGATAAGCAGAGAGTCCCATCTTCATAGTCTAACAGTTCCTAAGGGAAAAGTATGTGGCTTTTGCTGCGGCCTTGCTCCTCCCCTTCAGTATTCTTCAGTCCCCTTTTCCCAATTTTACTGTACCTCCCTCCTCTCATGTCATGCCCTGTTAGGTGGAGATTTTTGTTTTCTCTCCCTTAGTTTGTCCTACTATTATAAATATGTAACATTCTGTATGTATTTTGAACTCTTTGGATTCCAAAGAAATATTCATTTCTCTTATAATAAACCTAGTTTTCATGTAAGTTTTATGAAGTTAGGATTCCATGTTGACAGGTTCAAATCCTGAAGGAACATGTGTTCTATTGGAGGAGTCCAAATGTGGTGACATCCCAGAGAGTGATGGAGATAATTTTAGTCATCTTAAGATGCTATAGAAATGTCCTCTGTTCATCTTATATTTTTAGTTCCAGTACTGGAGCTTACACAAAGACTTATTATGAAAGGAAGGATGGTACAGTGGATAGAGTGTCTGCTTCAGAGTTAGCAAGCCCCAGATTCAAGTTCCACCTCTGAAACATATTGGTTATAAGCCTATGATAAAAACAGAACAATTCAGTCCCCTGGTCACTTTTCTTTCTTTTTTTTAATTAATTACTTTACTTTTAGTTTACAACATTCAGTTCCACAATCCCTTGAGTTACAAATTTCCTCTCCCTCCATCTATCTCCCCACCCCCCACCATGGCAGCATGCAATCAAATATAGGATCTACAAATGCCTTCACATTAAACATTAGTCAGGTTGTAAAGGATTATAACCAGTGGAATGAAGAACAGGGAAGAGGAACCAAAACAAAACAAGAAAAAGAAAGATGAAGTAGTTTGCTTCAATCTGCATTCAGACTCTGTCGCTCTTTTCTCTAGGTGTGGATATCTTTTTCTATCACAAGTCTTTGGAGTTGTCCTATAACCTTATATTGCTGAGAGGAGCCCAGTCTATCGAGGTTAGTTGTCACACATATGTTATGATTATAATTGTGAACAAATTTCTCTGGTTCTGCTCTTCTCACTCAACATAAGTTTATATAAGTCTCTCCAGGTTGTTATGAAGTCCATCTGCTCCTCATTTCTTATAGCATAGTAGTATTCCATTACATTCATACACCACAACTTGCTCAGCTATTGCCCAATTGATGGGCATCCCCTTGGTTTCCAGTTCTTTGCCAACACAAAAAAGTCGCTATTAAAATTTTTGTACATACATGTTCTTCTCCCACTTCTATGATCTCTTTGGGATACAACTGTAGAAGTAGTATTGCCGGGTCAAAGGGTATGCACTTATTTATAGCCCTTTGGGCATCGTTCCAGAATACTCTCCAGAATGGTTGAATTAGTTCACAACACCACCAACAATGCATTAGTGTTCCAATTTTTCCCCATCCTCTCCAGCATTTATCTTTTCCTGTTTTGTCATCTTAGCCAATCTGACTAGTGAGATGTGGCACCTTAGAGTTGTTTTGATTTGCATTTCTCTAATCAATAGTGATTTAAATCATTTTTTCCTATGCTTATAGATATCTTTAATTTCATCCTCTGAAAACTGCCTGTTCACATCCTTTGCCTGGGCACTTTTCTAAAACTGTTGATGATGCCCAACAGGTGACGATTTCACTTAAGACAAAATGAAATCACTATTCTAATCTTGCCCCCTCTCAAGAAAGTGTTAGCTATAACCTCAATAAGCTGCACTCAGTAGGTGATCTGATGATGATGATGATGATGATATGGAGTCATTCTCTGACTATTTGCAGTATATTAAGGACCTGGGTATAGAGGACGCTTGCCTGAGTTGCTTTGGAGACCATTTGGAGACCCCGTCTCCTGTTTGTCTCCCACTGACATTCACAAAGCAGAGGTAGCATCCCTGAGGACTCTAACACATTTGCTTGGCAGCATCTTTTCTTCCTCATGGGTACCTCCCTGCAATATTAGCAGCCAGATTTCCCACCTGTCACTACATCTCAGGCTCACAATAACATGTCATCAGGAGACTGGAAACACTTCAGAGTATCTGGCTCACATTAATCCCAGCTGTAGAGAAAGAGCTGCATCATTTTATCCTACAATTAGGATGGGTCCCTGACCCCCCTGGGATTTGGAATTAAACAGAAAGGAGCATATTAAAATAGATCAAAACTCCTTTCAAGGCATTTGGTCATTATAACCAATTCACACAGGATCCTTCCTGGCAGGTTGTAGAAAACCAAATCAGTAAGCCAAATTCAATGAAACCAAATGAATTAAAACTGACACAAGAGCGTTCTTAAGGCTCTGCAAATGGGAAACAAGTGAGGCTCTCTCCTGGCTTTAGTTTTAATTACAATCACCTTTATATATGCAAAGTTTATTATTTTCAAATTACTCACCAAGGGCCTTATTAAAAATAGTGTGTATGCTACTCATTCTTCAGTTCCATAATATGTTCTTAGAAGGGGAGGGGATGATGGCAGCAAAGAGCTTACCATGCACAGGAATTAATTAAATTCAATAGGCTTGCTGTTCATTAAACCTCCTCTGATAGTGCAACTGTATCACTTTAGATTGTGCAACTGGGAGGTGTGGAATCTAAGGAAAGGGGAGAGTCAAGGAAAAACAAATATAAGGAAATGGACATGGTCTCAATGTAATGCGTATAGGGCCACAAGGTTGGGCTGATGGTGGGTACAGCCACTGGTATTACAGAGAGGAAATCTCCCCACCCCACAAGATGAGTGTTCCCTACTAAACAGCAGGCAGTATTCTAATAGCATTTGTTTATTGGCCTTTGATATGCCTTCCCATTTGCTGTGTCTCTAAGGTCCTTTTCCTCACTGAGGCATTCTGAACAACTCATCAGGTTTTGCCAGCAATGCTTCTGGCTTGGTATGCAAATCAAATGAAGAGCTCCCAGTCATCTAAATGGAAAATTTGAATGGATTGGGGGAAAAATGCGGTGAAATGTCAGGTTTCTCCAAGGATAGGGAATGCTTTATTAGAATCTGAGGCCTGAAAATCAGAAAAGTATGCAGGACATCAGAATAATGGTTACTTGTAGACTTAGCCATGATATTAGAGCCAATGCATTATAACCATAACCAAGAGTTTGTTCAAGTAAATATTTAACAATCAGCTCTTTGGGGGGTAGGTGGAGATAAATTATAAATTACATACTTTGAAGCTTAATCTTCATTGTTATTTTCTTCTTTACTTTCTTAAGTCTAGACAATTAATAAAGCAATAAATTAAGGCCTTATTTGCAGCTGATTTCCCAGGTGTAAATACTCACACTAAAATTTTAATAATTGGGTTAAGTCAGTAAACTAGCTCTAGAAGTACACCCTGAGTATAGCAGCTTTTTCTTTCTTTCTTTCCTTCTTCTTCTTCTTCTTCTTCTTCTTCTTCTTCTTCTTCTTCTTCT
>NW_027185798.1:51558868-51562872 GCF_028583685.1 Petaurus breviceps papuanus | reverse complement strand
TTCTTCTTCTTCTTCTTCTTCTTCTTCTTCTTCTTCTTCTTCTTCTTGTTTTCGTCTTCGTCTTCCTTTGCGGTGCATTACAAATTTGCCTTTAATTCAGTTTTGAGAGGCCAAGATTTGGGGAATACCAAGATTCTAGGACACGATTTCTTACATTGAAGTTTTTGAAATAAAAAATACTTGATAACTATATTATTATATAATTGATTTCTTTTATGAACCTATTTAGTATTTTTATGCATTTAAAAACATCATTATTTTTAAGTGTCATTAAATTGCCAAAATAGTCTCTTATTATGATGGAATAAAGACATGGCATAATTATATCCACAAAATGAATTATTTAGCAGTACATGCAGTTGCAGAAACAAATTGGGTCCAAGGCTCTTGGTCCACTCAAAGACCAAGAACCCTAGTTTCTACACAGTTAACATGCAGGAGTAAATAACAGGATATATGAATTGAGCCACCTCGTTGCTTATTAGTGGAAAGAATAGGAAGACATTGATTGAGCTGAGAGAGAAGGGGTAGTTTTATGACTTTCCCATTATCAGATGACTTACTAGAAGTTGGAACATACTTTCACAAAATGGCAGATAAAGGCAAAATGGAGTTATTCATGTTGTTTTAAATATAATACCATGGCACAAAAGAGGTTAATAATCTCTTTTCTATTTCACAACATGACCATTATAGAAGTGTTTTGCATAACTACACATGTATAACCTATATTGAATTGCTTGCCTTGTCAGTGAGGGTGGGTGGGGAGGGAAGGGAGAGAATTTAGAACTCAAAGTTTTAAAAAACAAATGTTAAAAATCATTTATACATGCAATTGGGAATTAAGATATACAGGCAACAGGGCATAGAAATCCATCTTGCCCTACAAGAAAATAAGGGGGAGGGCAGACTGGGGGAAGGGGTAATCAGTATGCTTGCCATCTCCAGGTGGGGAGGAGGGGAGAGACGGGGAGAAAATTTGAAACTCAAAATCTTGTGGAAATGAATGTTGAAAATTTAAAATTATTTAATTAATTAATAATTTAAAAAAAGAATCCCTGTTCTAGGATAGGATGCTGGCTGGTGAAGAGTGTGGGGATAGATAGGGAGCAGTTCAATGAGACTGGATTGCTACTTATCTGGAATGAGGCTGGTGTGGGTTTGGAGAGGAAACCACTGCTAACCAGCTTTTCGTTATATCTAAATTGTTCTTGCTTACTAGTTGCTAAGCATGGTTCTTTCTCTGCTATTGATATATAGTTAGCAGCCTTTAAATTGTAGGGCCCTTAAGCAAAGCCACACATTTTCAAACTCAGTTAGACTTTGTAATTTTGTGTCATAGTTACAAAAAAATCCAACTATTGACTCTACTCTAAAGAAACACCTAAGTTATATCTGACTTAGGTTAAGGACCATATTTTGAAGCAATTCAGCAAGGATTTAATGCAGTGTTCTATTTTAAACAGCAGCTCTCTAAGAAATGTCTAAGTTGATAACTAACTAATCACTAACCTTTATAAACATGAAAATTCTATCATTGTTTATTTTCTTTCCTAGCTAATGCCTGTCATTACTCTTGTCTAAATCCTTATTTTACAGAAAGAATAAGAAATCAAAGCATCCCAGAATTGGAACAAGAGATATTGCCCTCCAACATCTCTTATCTAGTCTCTACTTGAAGAAATTGTAGGATGAAAAATTCAGTCCTGAATGAGACTGACAATTGTACTTTTGAATAGATCTAATTAATACATTCACAGTCTTCTTATATATTCCCCCTTGTATGCATTCTATGATCCAGTCATAATGTAATACTTGCTATTCTAAATACAGAATGCTTCCACCTCCTATCATGTGGATTTTGCACTAGCTGCCCCCAATGCCTGGAATATACACTTCCCTTAACTCTGCCTCTTCAAATTCTGGATTTCCATCCAGATTCTGCTCAAATTCCTCTTTCTACATGAAACTTTTCCTACCCCCTCCTCCACCCATACTTTAGGGATCCCCTGCCCCAAAATTCTTTATTTCATTTTTTATATAATCTATATACACTTATCTAAGTGGCTAGAGACATCACTTGGCTGAGACCACAGGGTTGACAACCTGAGCTGGTTGGTATATATAATAAATGTAACACGATTTTGAACACTACCTGCCTGGAAGGACAGATATGTCACATTTCTCACTGATCTGTCACACTACTCTGGTACTCTTTTTGTTTTTCCTTTTTTTTTCTTTTGGAAGGCAATTGGGGTTGACTTGCCCAAAGTCTCATGGCTAGTAATTGTGTCGAGTCCAGATTTGAACTCAGGTCCTCCTGACTCTAGGCCAATGCTCTATTCACTGCTCCGCCTAGCTGCCCCAAATCATATGGTGTTTGTTTTTTGTTTTTTGCTTTTTGGAGGGCAGTTGGGGTTAAGTGACTTGCCCAAGGTCACATGGCTAGTTTTTGTGTTAAGTGTCTGAGGCCGGATTTTAACTCAGGTCCTCCTTATTCCAGGGCTGGTGCTCTACTTACTGCACCACCTATCCACCCCAACTCTGGTACTCTTATGAGATTTTGGGGTTCTAGGTTATCTGTAATTGACTTCAGCCCTCACCAACAGTGTTACCTTGATTTTCATGGGTGGTTCTTAGCACTCCAATTCCATTTAACTACTAACAGTTGAATTTACTTTTACAAAAGATGATTTACTTCAAAAAGTATAATCACAAACATATAAACTTATTCTGCCAGCAAATAAAGTTTAATCTACTTCCCCATACCACCTAATCTCTGGGAAGGGGAAAGGACTAGGTTCACAGTTTAGCTTAGTTCCTATAGAACAAAGTCTCAAAGTTCCAAGTCCAAACTCCACTCAGGCTCAAGTCTCAGGCACCCTGGCTTCTTAGGGCTTCCACCATGCAAGTCTGACTGTCTACAAGATCCACACTGTAATCCTGCCCAAGATCACTATGGCTCAAACTCTGAATACCATTGTGCCCAGTAGAGATTACTGCCTGTACCTAGAAAATGAGAAGGATAAATAACACAGAATAGAAGCAAACACCCACAGGGCCATTTCTTAAAGCTAGTGTAAATGAGGGAGATCAGGAGAAAGAAGTCCTTCCTCTCTCACTTGTTTATTTCATGGCCCCCATGCTCTGGGTGAACTGGCATCTTCACCCTCTAGAAGTTGCAAGAAAGATTGCACAGGAGAGAGAAAAGTCAGCCTGTTTTAAAGATTTAGCCTGTTCTGGCTAGAAAGTTAATCAAAGGAGGCTAACCCCTTGTAATGTAATGCCAAAAGAAGGCAACTTCCCAGGTTCAAAATACCAGCATAGGTGCTCTCTATTTTATTCAGTAACAAACCCAGAACAGAGAAGATCAAAACATGACATCATTCAAAATACAGTATTTACTAAGTATGATTAAATAATCTCCAAGTACTACCCCACCCCAGGACCTTCCAATCATTCAATCAATTACAAAGTCTCTGTTCTAAATACTTCTCCACAAAGCCCCTCTTCTCAAATGGAGATTAGTTTCCAAACATAAGTAAAATACATTCATTTGCTCAACCATAGAACACAAAAAGGTCAAAAGTTCCCCACCCCTGGATCACAATTGAATCTACCCCAGAGTTACATCAAGTTTAAACACAGCACTTAATACCCAAATGGAGGTCTTTTCTTCATCTTGACACGAGGCAAGTTCTCAGCAATCTTAGTTCCTGGGGAGACAAGGCTTAGCAAGGCCATAAGATACATTGCCAGTCCCTTCATGAATTTATCCTCTGTCTGTAGAACAGTCCTAGAACCCCTGAACACATTAGCAAAGCCCTCTCCCAGGATTTCTGTAAACATACAACAAGAAAATCCTTCTTCAGGGATTCTGAACCAACAGAAAGGCTCCCAGACCCCTGCAACAACAGCACTGTCCTTCACCAGTGGACAGTATTCATTCTGTCTGCCGGACAGTCTCCAGACCCCTGCAACAACAGTACTGTCCCTCACCAGTG
>NW_027185798.1:51517775-51558858 GCF_028583685.1 Petaurus breviceps papuanus | reverse complement strand
TGTCCCTCACCAGTGGACAGTATTCACTCTCTGTCTGCAGGACAGTCGCAGGCCTTCTTAGCGGACAGCCAGGTTCCAGGACTTCTTCAACAAAAGGACAGTCTTTCACCAGTGGACAAATCTGGCAAAATAACATCAAAACAGACAGACAAAGTACCAGCAAAACAGCCATGTCTCCTCAGTCCTTGGCAGCTCAGGGGGCAGGTCTCAAAAGTCCAGGGCAATTCAAAGCGGCCACCAGCAATTCTCTTAGTCTCTCTCTCTCTTCGAGGTGCTGCTTCCAAAAAGAGCTTCCGCCTCTCTCTAGTGTCTCTCCAAATCTACATCACCAGCTCCTCCCAGTTCAGGACTTTCTTTTCACATCAACAAGCCCATCCCACAGGTGGGATTAACAAACTCTGGGCTTTAACACAATCAATTTGAAAACCAAGCCAATACAGGGGAATCTTTAATTGCCATTACTATCACACCCCTCCCCAACCTCTACATGCACATACACAGTAGGGGACCTCCATCATAGGCAATCTGGGCAGGTCCTAAATAAGCATTACATACTTGCATACATATATACATATGGAAACTTAAAGAACTAGAGTGATGAATGTCATGATGGAAATCTAAATCAGAAGATGGGCTAGTTAAATAGTGAGATCAAGGGAAAATTGATGGACAGATTGAATGCTACAATGGTATCCTCAGCATGAGAAGAAAGCAAGAAAAAGGCCTAGTGCATTGATTAGATCTTCTGTAGTTAACAAAGGTAAGGGTAAAAGTTAGGTAGGATGGGCATGTGCATCATTGAAAAAGCACATCTGAATTTCTCCAATCATAGATCATAGTCTTACATATCTATAATCAGAAGCCATTTGGCCTAATGCCCTCATTTTAAAGGCAAGGAAACTGAAATTTAGAGAACTTAAATTACGTATACAAATTCACATAGATAGTAAGAATTAATTCCAATTTAAACCCACATCCTTTAACACTGGTGTCAGCATATGATACTCCCAAGTATTTAAGTAATTAAGTAAACTATATATCAAGCTAAAATATATCTCTCTGGGACTTTAAAGAATCAGAACATATAAGACTTGGATGGGACTTTAAAGATGATCAAAGTGTTATTAATATGGGAGTCTATGAACATGATTTTGTATAAATATATATGTATACAAATATGTTTTATATCCATAAAAATATATCCAGGTATATAGAAATATGTCTATCCTATGTACTTTATGCATTTAAAAATATTCATTTCTTTGTTGTCCATAGAAAGGAGTTCATGTCCTAAAAAACAAACAAGCAAAACTTCACCTCTGGTTTAGTACAACTTTTTAATTTTAAAGATAAAAACATTGAGTCACTTAAGGTCAAATACTAGAGCTGAAGCTTAAATACTTTGGCCACATGATGAGAAAACAGGACTCATTGGAAAAGACCTCAATGTTGGGAAAGATCAAAGACCAAAGAAAAAGGGGGAGAGGACAGTAAAAGATAAGATGGATAGATAGTGTCTTGGAAGTGACAAACATGAACTTGGACAGATTTCAAGAGGAAAAAAGGATCTGGAAATCTATAATCCATGGGGTTGTAAAGAGTTGGATATAACTGAACAACTGAACAACAATGACAATATGTAAGGATTATTTCCTATTTGGAACCTGAGCAAGACTTCTTTCATTAACAAGGTCAGGATCTTGTAGTAGACACTTGTAGTGAACAGTTTCCAATTTTAATGTGGATATCCAAATAATTAGATAATTCTGGTTGTGTATTATGTGTGTGTGTGTGTGTGTGTGAGAGAGAGAGAGAGAGAGAGACAGACAGACAGACAGAGACACAGAGACAGAGAGAAACTATAGGGTGACTACTCAGTTGAGTGTGGTCTCTAAGTAATGAATTGACCTAACATCCTTTCCTCTTCTGATTATTAGGCCCTCAAATAGGGCAGGTTCACTCACTATTTTATCCCCTGTGTTTGTATCTATGAAGACCTTATACATGTTTATGGGAAACACATTGATGGAGAAGAACTTTTAAAGATATTCTACTGAGCCAAGTTTTTAATGTAATCAAAAAATAAATAAAGATGATTCCTATATTATCTGTATCTTTTTTGTCAGTATTAATAAGATGTGGTCTTCTGAAGGAAAATAGTCTGAAAAAACCTGTTTATTACCTTTTAATACCTTCATCAAAATAACCTTGAATTATGCATAGATATTTCTCTTAAATATTTTATATAAAGATGAGTAGACATATGAGTTGGAAGTTGATAAGGTGCTCTTAACTCTCTCTCTCTCTCTCTCTGTTTTGTAATATTATGACCACTAATTTTTTCTACTTATTTATTTCCTTCTCATTTTTGAAATATCTTGAAAACCCATCCTTTAATGTTATCCAATTGTCACCTCCATTACAGATTTTATTTTTCTATATGACCTTGGTTTGGTTCTAGTACCTAATTTGAATATTTTCTTTGGTGCCATTTCAGATTTATTACATAATAAGTTGGGTTCTATGACATTAGACTTCAAATGTGACGAGTATATTCCTTCTGGTTGTATCTTTAAGTGTTTTGGTGATATTTTGGTTTCTTTGAGAGAACTGGGTGATATAGTGGATAGAATGTTGGTCTTGGACTCCTGAAGTGCTGACTTCAATCTTGCTTCAAACACTTAATTCTTGGCAGCTGTGGGCAAGTCACTTAAGCTGTCTCAGTTTTGTTTCCCTCCTTTGTAAAATGGAGCTATGAGAGTAGATGGTTTGTGGGATTGTTGGGAAGATCAAGTGTAATAACATATGTAAAGTGCTTTACAAATTTTTAAATGCTATATAAAGGCTTCTGTTTATTAATTATGTCATTGGATAAGCTTTCTATAGACTCATTTCCCTTTTATTCTCACTATTTTGTGGGGCAGGGCTGTTTACCACCTTTAATAAGGATAGATGTAATGCCCTATACTATATTTCAAAAAAATCAAGTTCTTAGGGAGGATTCTGGGAAGATGGGGGAGTAGGACAGAAAATTCCAAGCTCTCAAGATTTTCCTCCACAAAAGACAAAAAATGTTCAGGGTGAACATAGAGCAGTGAAAATAAATAAGAGTAGGGGCAAAAGAGTGATCCTCCTGTAACAATAGGAGAAGATATGAAGGTCTTTGTAGATACAAACACAGGGGATAAAATAGTGAACCTGACCTATTTGAGGGCCTAATAATCAGAAGAGTCAAGGATGTTAGGTCAATTCATTACTTAGAGACCACACTCAACTGAGTAGTCACCCTATAGTTTCTCTCTGTCTCTGTGTCTCTGTCTGTCTGTCTGTCTGTCTCTCTCTCACACACACATAATACACAACCAGAATTATCTAATTATTTGGATATCCACATTAAAATGAGTCACTTAAGGTCAAATACTAGAGCTGAAGCTTAAATACTTTGGCCACATGATGAGAAAACAGGACTCATTGGAAAAGACCTCAATGTTGGGAAAGATCAAAGACCAAAGAAAAAGGGGGAGAGGACAGTAAAAGATACGATGGATAGATAGTGTCTTGGAAGTGACAAACATGAACTTGGACAGATTTTAAGAGGAAAAAAAGGATCTGGAAATCTATAATCCATGGGGTCCTAAAGAGTTGGATATAACTGAACAACTGAACAACAATGACAATATGTAAGGATTATTTCCTATTTGGAACTTGAGCAAGACTTCTTTCATTAACAAGGTCAGGCTCTTGTAGTAGACACTTGTAATTAATAATCAGATGCCTTTATTTAGCATTTAAAAATTTGTAAATCACTTTACACATGTTATTACACTTGATCTTCCCAACAATCCCACAAACCATCTACTCTCATAGCTCCATTTTACAAAGGAGGGAAACAAAACTGAGACAGCTTAAGTGACTTGCCCACAGCTGCCAAGATCTGAAGAAAAATCCCTGGACCAGGTTTGGTCCCTGTGAAGAGAGACTCCAGTTTAGGGACCACTTAAACAACAAACAGAAAGCCCTAGGGTTAGCTGGGTTGGGATGCTACCTCAGCCACAGCCACAGCCACAGGAACTTTTACCCTGGGACATTGAAAGGAGTTGGGTGTCTGAGCCCAGGAAGATCTACTGTCAAGGATCACCAGACTAAGCTGTGCTATAGAGACATGGCCAGGGGCAAGAAGGAACCAGTGCATGCCTGGTGAGTGCAGAAGCAATGGGGCAGGGACACAGCTGTGGGTGCTTATAGGAGGTTGGAGGTTTGGGTTTGGGTTTAAGGTCATAGGGGAGTACTGAAGGAAGATCTGAGGCCAGAGGCACCATCCTCCATATCCCAGGACTTACAGATGTTTACAAAAACTAAAACAATAAACAAAAAAATTCACAAGCAAAGGAGAAAGAATTCAACCATAGAGTTATTATGAAAATAGAAAAGACCAGGGTTTGTCTTCACAGGAGGATATCAAAACAAAGAAACCCTCTTCTACCCAAAGAGTAATGTCAAATGATCACATGCCCCCCCCAAATCCATAGAAGAACTTAGAAAAGATTTTAAAATCAAATGGGAAAGATTGAGGAAAAACTAAACTAACTAAAAAAATAAGAACAATCCAAGAAAAACAAGAAGCTTACACAAGGAAAATCAACCAAGTGGAAAAGGAGATCTAGAATCTTAAGAAAGAAAATGATGCCTTGTAAATCAGAACTGGGAAAAGGGAAGCAAGTGAAGCTATAAGAGATTAAGAAATAATAAAACATAATCTAAGGAATAATACACAAGAATAATCAGACTACCTGAAAGCTATCATCATAAAAAGAAGCCTGATGTAATAATACAAGAAATAATTAAAGAAAATTGTCCTGAAGCATTAGAACAAGAGGGGAAAGTAGAAATAGAAAAAACACCAATCACTACCTGAAAGAGATCCTATGAGGAAAACCCACAAGAATATTATATAGTCAAATTCCAAAATCCTCAGCTCTAGGATAAAATATGAATAACAAGACAAAAAATTATATATGGAGGTGCCACAAATAGAATCACATAAGACCTAGACAACAGGACTTGAAAAACTATGTATCAAAGAGCAAAAGAGCTGGTGTTCCAGCCAAAAAAATCATATTCAACAAAGCTAAGCATAATTCAGAATGAAAAAAAAAGAAATGTAATACATTTTCACACTTTCAGGACTTTGCTTTAAAAAATCTGAACTTAATAGAAGATTTGATGTGCAAGAGTCAAGAGAAACATGAAGTATAAAAGAAAGGTATAAGAGAAACAAAGACTAATTACAAGGGATTCAATAAGGAAGACCTTTATATGATGAAATGTAAAACATATGTCTAAGATTGTTATTAATAATTGGGTAGTTCCTAGGAAAGATTAGGGTACACCTGAGCATGATATGACTTTAATGAATAAAACTGTTCAGGAACAACTGAAAAAAGAGTAATTGTCTTATACAAGTGAGGTGAAAGAAGAGCTGATACGGTGGAATTAGATGGGGGAGGAAGACTATTACTTCTGGGAACCTACTTTCACTGGGAATGGGTTCAACAGGGAACAATACACATACATCTAGAGCAGTGTAAAATTCTTCTAAATTTAGGAAGAAGTAAAATGCTAAGGTGATAGGGAGAAGGAAGAGGAGAAGGGAAGTATCTTTAGAGGGGAGAGTGAGGGAATAGGTTAAAGGGGGAGATAGAAGTGTGGTTAGATTAATGGGAAAGGGAGGATAAGGGAGGGATTGTTGGAGGTGGGGTAGGTTAAGTCATCAGAGGACAAGATAGTGGGTAGAAGAAAAGTAGGAGTCAGGAATAGGAAATTAGAGATATGTACAAACATAAAGACAATTATGACTAATATCTGTTAGGGAAAGTATTTGTGTATTATGTATGTATATATGTATGCATGTATGTATGTGTGTATACATGTAAATATATAAACATATCCACTCTTAATTATAGCCTCCAGAGAAGGGTGGGGAGGAAAGGGAAAAAAAAAAGTAAAAATTGTACAGAAGTGAACAAAAGAAAACCTACAAGGAAGCAAAGAAAAGATGGAAAGATCTCAACACAATATGTAGTCTTTATTATATAGACTTTCTTGAAATGGAAATTTATTGCTATATATTTTGAATCCTCTTACATTCTGCTTCACACATGAAATGTGTTTTTATTTCTTATTTTATATTTGTTTTTATATTTAATTTTAAAAAATATTTATTTTTCTTTTCTTATTATGCATTTAAGTTTTAGTATTTATTTTAAAAATAATTCACAAAAAAAAATCAAATTCTCAGATCCAAGGCTGGATGCCATATAAAAGAATAATTCACATGAAAGGGACATAGTGGGCTACAAATTTAGTATGTCAAGAGTATAATATGCCAACCCAAAAAGAAAAGACTTTACCATCTCATATTGCATTAATAGAAACCCTTAAGAATGAATAATCTTTCTGAACTCTATCCTGTTTAAATTACAGCTGATATATTGAGTTCAGCTCTGGACAATACACTTTTGGAAGGGTATTGACAAGCCATGGGGTGTA
Organism: Petaurus breviceps papuanus; assembly: GCF_028583685.1. Classification (NCBI taxonomy): domain Eukaryota; kingdom Metazoa; phylum Chordata; class Mammalia; order Diprotodontia; family Petauridae; genus Petaurus; species Petaurus breviceps. The sequence goes on along the minus strand of NW_027185798.1, from coordinate 51,552,309 downwards.
AAGACATAGAATGATGAGACTTGAAAGCATTCTATATAGGAGACAGTTGAAGGAGATTGAAATGTATGTAACAAGAAAGACTTCAGGATGGATTATGATAGCTATCTTAAAAGATTTTAAAGACTATCATGTAGAACAATAATTATATCAGCTTTGCTTGATTCAGTAGGGCCAAACAAAGACTGACATTCAGATTTGCCATAGCTTTCCTTTCAAGAAGCAAACTTCTTTTAATTTCATGACTCCAGTTCCCTTCTGCAATGATCTTTAAGCACTAGAATACAAAATCTGACACTGGTTCCATTTATTCTCCCTCTGTTTATCATGAAGTGAAAGGGATCTATGACACCAGAAGGCTTAAGAACACGTGATATAGGCAGTGTAGTTCTTTAGCTGTTCCCATTTTTAGATGACTACTCTTATTTCATTAAACTTCTACAGTGAAATTTGTGATCCCTTTAAAGAGGACAAACTGACAGGCAACAAAGGGGAAAACACCCATCTGTATAAAAAATGGGAAAACATGAAATTGACTAGGACTAGGTGGTCTACTGAATTAATCCTCTTAGACAAGAACTCCAGATAGATAACGAGGTAGACCAAGAATCAACTAGGAATCAACTAGATCAGACAATAACAGAATCTCAGTGTTTGATGGAGCTTTTTGCCATGAATACCTTCTATGTATCTCTCTAAGTAACCATCCAACATTCCCTTGAAGCTCTTTAATGGGAGAAATCTCTCTACTCCCAGAGGTAGGCATTGCATTTCTGGGTAATTTTTATCATTAGGAAGTTTTAGAATGTCTTTTTCTTATATGTGTGTGTGTGTGTGTGTATAAAACCTTACATCTTTCTTTTTTCAATACCTATCATTTGCCAATTGCTCTACCACTTGAAACAAAATAAAATAAACCACATATCAGCCCTTCCAAAATTCATTTCTCCGAGTCACAATTTAAGGGGAAAAAAACTCTGTTTTTCTCCTTCCCCACTCACAACTTTGGTATTCAAATATATCTTTACACACAGTAATCCTAAGCCTGTTTTGGCATGAACTTTCTTCATAATTACTTGGTCTTGATTTCTAGGTCTTTGTATCCATCTCATTATGTCCTTAATCAAATTTTGATGAAAAAATGATATAATTAGTGTTAGTTTCTATTATTTATTTTACATTTTTTTTGTTAGCATCAATATCTGGCATGAAAGGTCAAGTTGGAGTTGTTTTAATTGCACGTCATCCATTTTCCTCATATTCAGATTTTCTTCTAGTTTTGTGTTAATTTTGATTTTCCTCTAGCAATTTGGTATTTTGACTAAGTCAGAAATGAATCCTACATCATTAAGAAGTCATTATTTGTAAATTAGAATAAAATCAATTTAATTTGGGAATATCCTATTTGGGGTTCCCCATGCACAGCACCTACCAATACTTTTCTCAAAAGAAGTATTCATGAAATGTGCTAGGCTTCTCTTTAATACACACACCTTTGGCCTCTTTTATTCATTAGTAATGAAACATGTTTTTAATAACTTTTTGGCTAGCCTACCCCTGCCTACATTTGCATTACTATTATCAAATATCACAATGTATTTTGATTTAATTTATAACATCTTACTGAGTTCTTCACAGAATTCACCCACATCCTCATCCTCTGCAACTGGTGTTAGTGCATAAACTAAGATTGTTTATGGTGATCATTTTGCTAACACCAGAGTACTGAAATACACAATGACTAAATGTTTCACGAAATCAAGTTTCTTTTTTCATTTGGACACCATATACAATTAACTCCACCAATCCCTTTTATTTGTCTTTCCATGGACTAACTATATACCACCTTACCTTTTAATTGTTACATCCCATCTTCTTCTGATTTCATCTATTCTGAGAATGTCACAACTGAAATGATATACTTCACCTAGCAGTATGTCTTTTTGTAGGTCTTTGGACAGAGATCTTTTTTTTTTAAAGCAATCAGGGTTAAGTAACTTTCTCAAGGTTACATGGCCAGTTATTTCTGGGTGTGGTGCTGAGTATCTGAGCCCAGATTTGATCCAGGTCATCCCAACCCTGGAGCTGGTGCTCTTACTCACTGAGCCACCTGGCTTCCCCTAAACAATTGGGGTTAAGTAACTTGCTCACGGTTACATGGCCAGGTGTTTCTGGGTGGGTGCTAAGTGTCTGAGCCCGGGATTCGACCTCCAGGTCATCCCAACACTGCAGCTGGTGCTCTTACTCGCTGTGATACCTGGCCGCCCCTGGACAGAGATCTTACATTTAAATTAGTAAGAACTAAATTAATGTAAATATGCAATCAAAAACTATTTTACTCTTTGAGGTATCTGATCCCTTTTCTTCCACTTTGCTATTATCTCTGAAAAAACAACAGAAGACCATTTTGTAAAATTTTTTGGCTTGTGAAATTTTCATGCTTGGTTGTGATTATCTTAGTACTACCATGTTTCCCCGATAATAAGACCTATCCCGAAAATAAGCCCTCCCCTTACTGTGTAAGATTCCTCTAAATTAAGCCCTCCCCCGAAAATAAGCCCTATTGAGATTGCTACTGTAGTGAAGGTGATCCCCTGCGCTACACGGTACATTACGGTACCCTCTGTATGCACCGCCCCCCCCCCCATGAAACGCACGCTGTGCTCCGAGCTGCATCCAATCAGAGCTGCAGCAGTGAGCGCGTCATCTTGTTCTTCCCCAGTGATTTGCTTGCTGGTGCCATTGAGAGCAGTACCGCGGAGGAGAGCTGAGGGAGGACAACATAAGCCCTCCCCTGAAAATAAGCCCTCTGGTGTTTTTCTTTCCAAAACAACTAATAAGACAGTGTCTTATTATCGGGGAAACATGGTAGTCTTTTGAAATTAGACAGTATTTATTGTAGGGGACATGCCTGAAACTTTTCTAGCAAGGTAGGATTGCTTTGTCAAAGCTTGCATTTCACATAGCCTTTGAGAATATAGTCATTACCATGCCACAGGGAAGTTATCAGAGAGGATTTCCATTATGACCAGCAAATTGCTACGACTTCCTTTCACCCCTGTGACTTAGACTATCCTTCTCCATCAACTGCTCTCTGGTTGAAAGTTTTTTTTCCTGCTACTTTTCCTACATTCCCATTACTAACTTTCTCAACCCATGCTATCCCAAGTCCTTATCCTCCACTGACCTCAATTTCCACTGTGTATTCTGGAGTTTTCTTCCAGAGAATTAACAGATTCTTTATCCTAGAATGTATCTTTTTATATTTCTTCTATAGTTTCTACTGGCTGGTGCTCCTCTCCTGGTCCTTGATAAACATAGACAGGAAGAGTAGTTAGCTTACTGCTTACTACTTTTAGCACCTCCCCTTCCCACCATTGAACAGCTATGTGGCACAGAGGATAGAGTATCAGGTCTGGAAGACTTTTCGTCCTCATTTCAAATTTGACCTCTGATGCTTACCAGCTTGTGACCCTGGGCAAATTACTTAACCTGATTTGCCTCTTTTTCCTTATCTATAAAATGATCTGTAGAAGGAAATATGGAATAGGAAACCACTCCAAGTATCTTTACCATGAAAATCCCTAATGGGGTCATGAAGAGTTGGACACAAATGAAAAACCATTGAACAACTCTCACCATTATTCTTTAACTACTCTCCTACTTTAACATTAATCCCATTAAATCTGGATTATTCTTGTCATTTATTCACCTCCATATCACTCTCCTACCTACCTAATGAGTTAAATGCCCTGGCTCATTATTATCTTTTCAGTTTCGACCATCAGCTCCTTCAAACACTTGCACTCCAATTTCTATAGCCTCATTGACTCCCATGACCTCTGACTCACAGAAGGAACTCTACACTGCACTCAACTGATTTCTCTTCTCAGGCCAGAAATCCTAATTATAGCACTGGGTAGGTAACTTATAATGGAAGAATGATAGGAGAGGAGGGACAAGTATCACAATGAATGAATGAGAAGATGCTGATGGATTAAAATCTGAAGTTTTAGAAGTGAGATCAAGAATCCATTGAAAGTATCATAGGTTAATTTCTCATTAAATTTAGCTCATCTATGGATTCTCAAGATTCCCTCCCACCCCCACCCTTGCCTTTCGATCTGTGATCTAGTATATTAGCTATTCCTCCAAGTACCATCAAAGAAATAAAATTTGTTAGGCTGGTGTCTAAAGATGAACTGCTGGATGAAGTCTCAAGGGGCTGTCCTAGGGATATGAAATTAATCCCTCAAGATTCAAAAGTTCTATGAATGTGGTGACTTAAATTTCATGACCCAAGAACATGGAAACTAACACCTCCTTTAGCTTTTTTCAATTTGGATTTTAATTAATTAAGATTAAATATATTTTGAAAATTCTCCAAACATTTTGTGATAACTTTTTCAAGAGGTAGAAGATATGTTACTGGGGTGGAGCCAAGATGGCAGAGTAGAAGCACAAACTTCATGTGGGCTCCCTTCCAATCACTTCTAATACATGTAAAAAAATGACTATAAACAAACTTGAGAGCTACAGAACCCACAAAGAGACAAAGAGAAACCAAGCTCCCACTGAGAGAAGCCCAGCAGTCCAACAGAAAGAATCTATTGCACTGGGCTGGGAGCTGAGTGCAGCCCCACTGGAGCCACAGAGTTCCCAGCCCCAGGGCAGTCCCAACCAGTTGTGGTCCTCAGCAGACTTCAGGAGAGATAATCACCAGCGTCTGTGGTGGTTTTCAGAATTATCGACCCATAAATGACAAAAAGAAAGTAAAAAGTCAGTGTGGAAGTTTGTGGGAATAGGGGGACCAAGCGTGGGGTCAAGCCAAGTCCCCCAGGGTGAGAAGTGGTGCTGGATCACTGGCTGTGCAGCCACCATTGCCTGGCTGTCTCAGGAGCTCCTGGCTTGCAGATTGCAGGGGGATCAAGCAACCATTCAGAGGGTAATCACTCTTGCTTTAAACTGCTTGTATCCAGATTGTGGTCTTGGGTGGTGGTCCTGGTGTGTGTGTGGCTAGTGAGCCAGAGCTTGTGGTGTCTTTATAGAGGGTGCCCAACTAATAGCTCCAGCAACAGTGAAAATCCCAGCAATTTGGGATGAAGCTCTCTCCATTCTAGAAGCAGAGTTCTACCATGGCAAAGAGCTCAAAAGTCAAGTAATTGACTGGCAAGATGAACAAGCCCAGGAAACATAATCAAACCATAGATTCCTTTTTTGGGAACAAAAAGGATCAAGGCATGGAGTGGGAGGAAGACAGCAAAGTCAGAAACCCTGCATCAAAAGCATCCAAAAAATATGAATTGGTCACAGGCCATGAAGGAGCTCAAGAAGGATTTTGAAATCAAGTAAGAGAAGTGGAGGAAAAATTGGGAAGAGAAATGAGAATGTTGCAAGAAAATCATGAAACAGAGTCAACAGCCTGCTAAAGAAGACCCCAAAATACAGTGTAGAAAATAACACCTTAAAAAATAGACTAACTCAAATGGCAAAAGAGGCTCAAAAAGCCAGTGCGGAGATGAATGCCTTAAAAAAACAAATTAGCCAAGTGAAAAATGAATTTTAAAAACTCACTGAAGAGAATAACTCCTTCAAAATAAGATTAGAGCAATTGGAAGCTAATGACTTCATGAGAAATAAAGATACTTTAAAACAGATCCAATCAAATGAGAAAAGTAGAAAGCAATGTGAAAAATCTCATTGGAAAAACCACTGACCTGGAAAATACAACCAGGAGAGATAATTTTGAAATCATTGGACTACCTGAAAGCCATGATAAAAAAAAGGGCCTAGAAACCATCTTTCAAGAAACCCTCTAGCAAAATTGCCGTGATATTGTAGAACCAGAGGGCAAAATAGAAATTGAAAGAATTCACCAATCGCCTCTTGACAAAGATCCCAAAAAGAAAACTCCTAGGAATAGTATCGCCAAATTCCAGAGTTCCCAGGTGAAGGAGAAAATACTGCAAGTAGTCAGGAAGAAAAAACTTGAGTGTTGTGGAAACACAATCAGGATAACACAAGAACTACCAGCCTCTACATTAAAGGATCAAAGGGCTTGGAATATGATATTCTGAAGGTCAAAGGAGCTAGGACTAAAACGAATAATCACCTACCCAGCAAAACTGTGTATAATGCTACAGGGGGAAATGGATATTTAATGAAATAGAGGATTTTCAAGAATTCTTGAGGAAAAAAACCAGAGCTGAATAGAACATTTGACTTTCAAATACAAGAAGCAAGAGAAGCATGAGAAGGTAAACAGGAAAAAGAAATCATAAGGAACTTATTAAAGTTGAACTATTTACATTCCTACATGGAAAAATGATAATTGTATCTCATGAGACTATTCTCAGTATGAAGATAGTTGAAGGGAATATATGTGTGTATATACACACATATGTATACATGCATGTACATGTATGTACAGCAGGGTGCATGTGTATATAAATATATATGTGAGTGTGGGCATATGTATGTTCAAGTATACATAGACAGAGGGCACAGGATGAGTTGAATATGAAGGGATGATATCTAAAAAGTAAAATTAAGAGGTGAGAGAGGAATTTATTGGGAGAAAGAGAAAGGAGGAGATAGATTAGGGTAAATGATCTCATATAAAAGAGGCAAGAGGAAACTGTTACAATGGAGGGGAAGAACAGGAAGGTGAAAGGGAATAGAACAACCTTATTCTCTTTGAATTTGGCTTAAGAAGGGAATAACATACACTCTCAGTTGCATATCTTATCCTACAGGAATATAGGGGTAGGGGATAGGAGGGGGGATGATAGAAGGAAGGGCAGATTGGGGGAGAGGGTAGTTAGAACCAAACATTTTTGAAAAGGGATACAGTAAAAGGAGAAAATGGAATAAGTGGAGGGCAGGATAGGATGAAGGGAAATATAGTTGGTCTTTCACAATATGACAACTATGGAAATGATTTGGGTAACTGCACATGCACAACCTATACTGAACTGCTTGTCTTCCCAGTGGAGGTGGGTGAGGAGGTAGGAAGGGAAAAAATCTAGAACTCAAAGTTTTAAAAATAAATGTGTTAATTTTTTTTACCTGCAACAGGGAAATAAGATGTATAGGCACTTTGGCATAAAGGTCTGTCTTGCCCTGCTAGAAAGTTAGGGGTGTGATTGGGGAGGATATAGGGAAGAAGGGAATGGGGAAAGGGGATTCAGTGGACTTGCTATTTTGGGGTGGGGAGTAAGGGAAAGACGGGGAGAAAAACTTGCAACTCAAAATATTGTGGAAATGAATGTTGAGAACTAAAAATAAATTAATTAAAATAAAAAAAGAACATATGTTACCAAAGTAATCTCCTGGATTGAAACTTTGGATCATGAACTACTGACATTACAGAATTGGAGGAAAGGCTCTTTCCTATACTGTGAGAAAAGTTTGTATTAGGGAAGAGTCAAAACATGGAACAACAAAATTACTACATCAAGATACTAGGATATATAGTATAAATGTTGTGTTTTTCTTCTTTTTAATAGCCTTGCTAAATTTTTTTAGATGAAAAACTTCATCAGACTGTCAGTTTCTTCATAATATATATTTATACATACTCTGTATTTATATCCATAGTACCCAGCACAATACTTTGTATATATTAAGTGTTTAATGTTTGTTGATTGACTGAGAATATGATCCATCATTTTCCTTTCTTAACTTAGTGGCAACTAGGTGGCACAATAGATGATAACATGCAGAGCCTGGAGTCAGGAAGAGTTCGGTTCAAATTTAGCTTTGGATATTTACTAGCTATTTGATATTTGATATTTGATATTAGATATTTGATAGGGGCAAATCATTGAACCCCTATCTGCCTGCTTTATCTGTCAACTATAAAAATGAAGAAAATATTGGAGAATCAAATGCAATATTGTTTGTAAAGCACTTAGCATAGAACTTTGCATGCAATAGACAATAATTGCTTTTTTTCCCTAAGCTCCTCACATCCTTTAATGGTATTCTACATATAATAATAAAGTCTTGATGAGTTTGTTGAGTGACTATGTAACCAAACCACAGATTCTAAATATCCTTCTATTGATCCATTAATGAATAAGTACTTTTAAAACTCCTACTATGAGGGAGGCACTATAAGTGTAAGTGTAAGGAGTAAGCCCTAGGGATGAAAATACAAAGAATAAAATAATCTTTATGGGCAAAGAGCTTACATTCTAATACAGGAGGCTAGAAGTTCAGATTCAAATATATGCAGCAAAAATGTACACAAAAAAGCCTGAAAAGGATATATAGTGGATTGAATACACCTAGAAACATAATACAAACAGCAAGTAAAACAATGTATATGGAAGTGAGGGAGAAGGAGAGACAGAGATAGATGAGTACTGTATAATTCTATAATTCACTTCTTTCCTTTGTCCCTTCCTTACCAAAGGGAGGAAGGGACTATGGATTTGCAAAACCTCATATACTGCCAAACATTGTTGATGTATCTAGTTTTTACTTCTGAACTGCATTTTCTTTCATTTTAAAATTCTTTTTATAAGGAATTTTCCACCTTAAGGGAAAAAGGGAGGGCATATATTCAGAAATTAATGTGATATATAATAAAAAATAGAAAAAATCGAAAGAAAAAACCATTGTTGGTTAATATTTCTTGATCGACCAAGTGGTGAGTGAAGACTCCTACCTTGGCTCAAGCGCAAACCTTGACTAAAAGTTCAAAGGTTTGACATCGCTGACACAGTTAGCACTTTACTGGCTCAGCCAGACTGGCCCAGGGATCTCTAAGGTCCTGTATAGCCTTAAATTCTGTGACCACTGGTAATCTATCTTCATAGCAAGTGCTCTTTTTCAACTAAAGGAAAGTTCCTACAATTTATTCACCCAAGTAGCAATGGGCTTGTTTTTTTTTTTTAATAGTAACTTGAGTCTATTTCTCTTCTTTTCATTTTCCCTTTGGTTCTTTGGGACAAGCAAAATAGCTGGGAGAAAAAAGCTTTTAGGGAATGGACAGATGGTATGTGGGAAGATTAAGCAGAACTAATTTTCTTCGCTGGAAAGAAAATGAAAAGACCTACCTTTAAGGGGAAGTGGTTAGGTAAAAGATTTGGATTCAAAATAACAACACTCTAAAAGTAGTTAAATTGATGTCACAGGGAAATGGATACAAAGATTAAATGTATTCATCCTTTTGATGAAAGAAGAGGAAGATAAAATGAGGGTATCTAGAAAGGAACAAAATCTAAATAAGGGAGAATTCATGATGGTTGTATGTGAATTTTTTTTCTGTTTTCACAGTGGTCCTGAAAGAAAATTTTTCAAAAATCCATTGAAAGACAAGGTCACCCTGTCATCACAGTGCCTAAATGTGGACTGAACCTAAAACCAAAAATCTAGATATTTCTAAATATTCAAAAAAACTGGCACGGAAGACATAAGATTGTTTAGCTTTTATGTACAATATTTTTGGATCATTATATGGAAACAAACAATGTATCAAAAAAGCAAAGAGATCAGGCCATGATTTTAAGACAGTTTTTAAAATGAATTTTCACATGGTATTAATGGGGGAAGGCCAGGTTGAATGACCTGATGCTATAACCCATGATGTTAATAGAAGGGATGAGGAAACAAACAAACAAAAATCTATCATATTATCTTGAAAGAAAGATGCCTTTCTCACTTATGAGACACCAGCTGTTTCTGAGCTAACATTACTGCTTTTCTTTCCCCAAGAAATAGACCATTTCTGATTTTGCTTATAGAGAAAATGACTTCTAATAACGAAGTACTGTCTCTAGCCAACATCCTATCAGTCATCATATGTAACCCTGACTACTTGCCCTGCTATCATCCAATTAACTCATCATCATACTCTCCAGCTAGGAGGCCATAGAGCAGTATCCATCATAAATAGCTCTAATGCATGCTCACTCAGCTGTGGCGTATGTATTCAACAGGCCCCACACTGGAGGAACACTTATTCAAAGACTTAATTTTCTATTCTTTTGTGTTTGTTTAAAATCCTCTCTGCCATACTATGTTAACTCTGCCCCCTTGACCCCTAACATTCCTCTTCAATCACAACAAGAGGCCGTAAAAGAGAATCTTATGAGAGCCAGACATGCTCTACAGTGATTCTATGGCTTCCAGGGAGACCTGGCAAAGTGATCATCCAGTTAACAAGGTATACAAATTATTTATGTGCCCTTTGCTTACTACGGCAGCTGTGTTCTGAAATCATTTTCTGATTCTGGAAGTAGGGAACTTACACAGCTGACTAAATATTAATGGAGTCAGGCAGGTCTATTTGATATGTATAATCGACAAGGATAAAATGTTGGAGTGCTTGGATGACGTCAACATTCGATTTCTTTTTAACTTGAGTTTTCATTCATTGTTTAACAAATGGAAAACCACAGGTCCAAAGGTTAGGTTACCATGACACAGTGGAACAAATGCTATATGTTTCTGATTTGCTACTTTTATTTTTAATGTTTTATTCTCTTTCTTTTTTTATATTTCATTGCCTAATCAGTCCACCTCTCTCTCTGTCTCTCTGTCTCTGTCTCTGTCTCTCTCTCTCTCACACACACACACCACAACACACACCATTGTATGATCCCTGGTAGTTAAGAAGAACAGTCAAGCAAAATTAGCTAACCCAATTGACTGTATCTGAGGGTATGTGTCATTTCCCCCTTGAAGCCCCTATTTCTGAAAGGAATTAAACAATCAATAAACATTTAATAACCTCCTACCTTGTGTTAGGCACTACACTACTCACCAGAAAAAAGGAAGTGCATGTTATCTGAGATCAAGATTGATCCTTACAATTAGAGTTCCATTGCCTTTTAATTGTTTTCATTTACATTGTACTAGTTACAATGTACATTGTTCTTCTTCTATCACTTTATACAAATCTTTACATATTCCTCTGAATTCTTCAAAGTCACCATTGCCTCTGAGGCAGTAATATGCCATTAAATATAGCTACCAAAATTTGCTTAGCTGTCCCCCAGTTTGTGGGCACCCATTTCTAACTGTATTTTAAGTTAATTGTTCCCATAGAAAATGCACTTGGGTTACATATTAGGAAAACTGGCAGCTTTAAGAATTTTCTGCTTCAATGTTTACCTTGTGCAAATAGAATTAATCTGTTAACAGTTGTCAGAAAGCAATGTGACTGATATAAATGATTTTTCCAACTGAAATCCAGAGATAGTTTAACTTTTCTAATTAGATCTAAATTAGTATTAATCATACAGTCATCTTGTGGAAACTGTGCTCCCTTCATTTTCCAAAAATTTTAGTTTGAATTCCCTTTGTTACCTTCATTGTTCCTAGTGTATTTGTGATCATTTATCTCTTTTATAGGAGATATACAAGGAAGAGTGAAGAAAAAGTGAAGTAAAACAAAAAAATTGTTACCTTTATGTGAACATTAGTTCATAATTATATTGGAAGAATACTAATAGCTTCTACAACCCAAGGTTGTTACAAGGATAAAATTAGATAATATTTGTAAAGCTTTTAGCACAGTGCCCAGCATAAGGTAAGTTTTATATAAATGTTAACTATTATTATTATCATTATTATTAATGAATTACTGGGATATTAAACTCTACACAAAATCCCATTGCCAGGTTGAAGACTCCCAAGATGAGCTACAGCGTAGACTTTGTTTCTGGCCATGTTTGTCATTATACAGTTGCTAAATACCTATTGCATTTAAAGCTCCCCTCTTCTTGCCCTACCCTCCCTTGCTTTCACAGAATCGCTGAACCTTAGAAGGAATATCAGATATCAGGATGCACCACCAATTATGCCAGAGAAGTAATCATCAGTCACGTGCTTAAGGACCTTCCCGGATTTGTAGCACACTGACTCAATGCAGCTGATTTCATTTTGACACAATGCCTATTAGGAAAATTTTCTTAATATTGTGCAAAAAGAGAAGGAATAAACATTTACTGAGTGCCTGTTATGTGTGAGATTTTTTTTTTTACAAATATCACCTCATTTGATCTTCACAGTAACATGGTTATGTCATAGAAGGGATTATTTTGGGGCATAGGTTGGACTAGATGACCACTTAAATAACTCAAAACTCTAAAATTCTTTGATTTTGTAATTTTGTGATTCCCCAAACAGAGATGTCATTGTTTGATGTTACTCCAAGGTTACCTTGAATATACTAATCATATACAGAGATAGATAGATAGATAGATAGATAGATAGATAGATAGATAGATAGATAGATAGATAGATAGAGAAAGATAGACAGAGACCGACAGACAGACATGGACTTATAAACATAACTAGATGGCTCAGGGGATAGAGCACTGTGCCTGGAGTCTGGAAGACTAGAGTTGAAATCCACCTCAGACATTTTCCAGCTGTGTAACCTTGGGCAAATCACTTGACTTTTGTTTGCCTCAGTTTCCTCATCTGTTGAGTAAGGATAATAGCAATACTTACTTCAGTGTTGTGAGAATTTAATGAGATAATGTTTGTAAAGCACTTAGCACAGTGATTGCCAGAGAGTAGGTACTTAATAAATGCTTATTATCTTCTCCCAGGTACCTGCTTTCTTCTCCATTAGAAGGTAAGTTACTTGAGGGTAGGGACAGTTTTGCATTTGCCTTTGAATACCTAGAGCTTATAATAATAATGATGATAACTAACATTTATATGGCTTCTTAAAATACATCAAGAGTTGCATGTATCATCTTGTTTCATCAATGCAACAACCCTATGATGACATGACAGTGTCATTGTAATACACTCTTTAAAGATGAGGAAACTGAGGCTTAGCTAGGTCAAATGATTTGCTCAGTGGTCGCAGGGCTAATAAATATCTGGGACAAGATTTAGACTCAGGTCTTCTAGACCTACAGTCTAAGACACTGTCAAAAATGTACCCTTGTCAACTTAGCCTGGCTATGACCCTGTCTTTTACTAAGAATTCAATTTCTGGTGTTAGGGGTTATATTTTTATTCACTCACAACCAATGAATGACAGATAGAGTTGATTTTCTTCATGTCTTCCATTGGCTCAATGGAGATTTCACTTTATATAAGTCCTTCAGTTCCTTTTTGTCAGAGACTTCATCCTCTGGTATTCTATACTCCCTGACCTGAAGTCAAGGTTCTGATAAAAACAAGTCATATCCAGGGGTGGCCAGGTGGCTCGGTGAGTAAGAGCACCGACCCCAGAGTCGGGATGACCTGGGATCGAATCCGGGATCAGATACTTACCACCACACCCAGAAATAACTGGCCGTGTAACCTTGAGCAAGTTACTTAACCCCAATTGCTTTAAAACAAACAAACAAACAAAAAGGTATATCCAATGGCTCTAGCCTTGACACTCATTAGTACCAAGTTATATCACAATTTAAATATGTTTTTCTGTATCTGAAAGTCATAAAACTATTTCTTTTTAAATGTCCTTAAATTTGCACTTCATTAGTGCCTCCCACACTTACCCTCTACTTCTCAATTATTAATTAATTTTACTCTGTCTTCATACAAGCCCAGAATATACATTTTGCCTGTATTTCGGCATGTGGCAAATTGCATGCATCCGTCTATAGGCTTAGTTTCTGCTGGAAGTCATTGAGTAGTTTAAGATACAACCATTGGCAATCAACAAGCTCCCTGGTGTTATTGAGGGCACTGTGAATGCTGCACTTCATTGCAAAACCCATTCATTCTGTTGACTTGGTCCCATCACCTTTGGAGTAATTAAAGTCCCTAGCTCCTCCTTCCACAGTGCAATTTGTCTCCAAAATGCAGAGTTACAGCCACAATTTTCTCTACTGTTTCACATCACTGCATGACAATAATCTCTTGTAATAGTATCATCAAACACAACAGCAGTTATTTTGGATTAGGATAAGACATTGCCTTTAAATGGAAGAGTATCGTACAAACATTCCTTCTCACAGTACTATACACATAGCATAAGGCTATCATTTTTGTTCAAGTTTAAATCTTAGAATAGACTCTTTCATGTCAGAAACTAATAAATATCAGAGATTTCAGGGAGAGTTGAGACTGAGAATTTGACACCTGTGTGCTAATCCCAAAGGTGGATTAACAAATCACTTTGGATTTGACCAAAGTATTTGTTATATAAAATCACTGGAAATTTTGTAATTCTCCCTAACACATTATTTGTGGTATTCCCAACCTAGTTTACTGACTGTTCTCCCAGTAGGAGATTTAGCAACTCTCAGAATTGGAAAATTGAAGTGGAGAATGGGGCAGGGTGGGGGTGGGGGGAAGAGTGGCATTCCAGCATACAGACAACAAAGAAAGTATATGGGCATTTCACAGAAGTTCCCACAAAGTCTATTTTTCTTCATTACTAAAAGTAGTTTTTTTGTCTGAAAGAAGGCAGAAACTCAACCCACATTCAGATCTTACTAACTCCTGCACAAAAGGAAGATGATCTCCATCCAAGAAGAATTCTCTCCTGAGTTCTGACATGCAGTTGTCAATCCCCAAGTCAGAGAAATGGCATAGTAAAAATAGAAGCATTCCCTCTAAGACTTTCCAATTGCGCACCCCAGAATATACAGCTAAGAAAGCAGATTCTAGCTTCAATTTCAAACCCCTGATGGATAGTAGTTGGATAGAAATGGGGTGAGGGGGGGAAGGTTAAGAAACATTTATATTTTAATGCTTCCAGCATGCGTTTCTTCAACACATAAATTCTTTGTCTGAGCTCTCATAGCTCTGATAAAATTGTTTTCCTCTCTTTATTTCATTGGGTTTCCTAAAATGATTCTTCAATGCCTTAAATGAGTGTGACAAATGATTTTGCTTTCCTGGTTCTCAGTTTCCTTTTATGCAAAAGGAGGGAGTTGGAAATGATGGTCTCCCGTAAAGGTCTTTGTGAAAAGAGGAAACTACCCTTACACATGAAATTATACGTGAAAAAAATCACCTCTTCACACTTTTTCTAATTAAAAAGGAGAGTAAGAGGAGTCAGTTCAATCCTTTTCCTGCTTAACCAATTTTAGACCATTGCTCACTTACCGGCACTTGAATTTCCTCCATTCAAGTTCATGACACTTATACCTCTTTCATATTCCCATTGACTTTAACTATTGACTTCCTCAATCCCAGATGAAACATAACAAGGATACTTTTCTCTGTTACATTGATCTCTGGCTCTTGTTTTCATCCATTCCCAACTCTTTCCAATCTTCTTTTGTCATCCCTGGTTTCATTGTTGATATCTGTATCACATCACATTTGACATTGTGAATTCACAATTCTTTAATATTCTCATATCTACTGATTTCCATGGCTGCTGCACTTCAGTGACTCACTAGAACCCTAGATCTCATCATCAGTTATAAATTCATTCATTATTTTATTCAATAAGCAATAATTAAGTACCTACTATATGCAAATTGGCATATAGAGCTAGGTGGTATAGTGGAAACAGCAACAGATTTTCAGTCTGGAAGGGCTGAGTATGCATCCTCCTTTAGACAGTGTAGTATGGGTCCCTGGGCAAGCCATTTCCCCTTTTGAACATCAGTGTAAGTCATTCGTAAAATGTCGAAAATAATAGGGTTGTTGTCAGAATAGAATGAGAATTTGTGGAAAATTCTTTGCAAACCTTAAATAAAATCATCAATATCATCATCAAAGAAAGGCCTCCCTCAAAATCAGGCCAACATATGTTTTGATTCCACTTCTGACACATTCAGATTCTATGATCCTGGGAATGTAATCTCTTTGTGTCTCCAGGTACTCTATAAGATTATTTATATAAGGATACGTTTGTGTGTGTGTATAATATATATATATATATATAATATACACACATACATATGCATATCTACATATATGTGTGTGTATCTATATTTGCGTACATACATATATACACATATGTAGGTATATAATCCTTTTTATTACTAAAATCCTTTTAGACTGCCTGCACTTTCTTCTGTAACCTTTAATGACTTTAATCACTTTCTTCTCTCTCATACCCCTTTTTTTCTCATGGTCTTTGGAATATTACTCTCCTGGTTCTCCTCCTACCTATCTGACCACTCCTTCAGAGTCTCCTTTGCTGGATCTGCATGCAGATCAGTCTTATTTACCATGGATGTCCCACAGATTTCTGTCTTGGGCCCTATTCTCTCCTCTCTCTTTAATATTTCCCTTAGTGATCCCATCAGTTCTTATGGTTTCAAGCATTGTCTCTATGCTGATGATGCTAAGATCTGTTAGTTTGACTGCAACTTCTCTCCTAATCTCTAGACTCTTATATCCAAATGTCTATCAGAAATCTCAAACTCAATGTCCCATAGATATTTTAAACATTTTCCTCAATTTCCTCCAAAAACATTTCCCCTCAATTCCTGGCTTAAAGTATGTTTATTTGGTATCATGTCTTGACTTCCAAGTATTTATAGGAAATTGCTACTTGAAAAGCTAAAATAAGCACGAGCTTTATTACTGTGTGGTACAGCAAGCAAGCAGAAACAGAAACCTGTATACATGCACACTCACACAGTCTATATGGCAATGCAGGCAGAAATTTGCCCAAACACATACAGAAGTTCAAGGTCACTCTCCTGGGGGAGAGGTATTATGTGGCAAGTACACCGCTAGGGTAGGATCTTAGCAAGGGAGTTTTGTGTGTTAAACCGGAACTTGGTTGAGAACAGGTAAGCACTGTCAGATATTGAAGGGAGCATTGCTAATCAGACACAAATTTAATGGGGAAATTCATCTGGTCATTCATTGATACCAGACCTTGGTGGGGTATTTTCTTAATTGGCACCAGAACTGGGTGAGGATTTAAGTTAGTAATTGGAAATCAGAGATATGGATGTTGATACACAGCCACTGTAGACAGTAGAGAGCCTCCTATCTAATCAGGAACTGGGATTGTTCACATGTTTGACACAAGGTCAGAATGAGATAAGACAGCAGAAAAATAAATACAGGCTGTCTATCATATCTTATATATTTATAGTTATTAAATTTAATAAGTTCTTAAGACCACTTGTCTTAAATAACTCCACATTCAAGCCTTATCCATTAGAATATAACATCAAAAATATCATTCAAAAATCATAATTATCACAAAATAGGTGCTATATAAATGCTCATTCTCTTCCCTTCCCACCAATTTCCTACCAAGGGCTATGGCTAAAAGAGCAATTGTAAAAGACTTTATTATTGTATTTTGTGCTAAGGTGAAAGGAATTTAAGTCTTTAGAGACAGAGGATCTGCTTTCAAATTTTACTTTGAATATTTGTTAGTTGTGTGATCTTGGGTAAGCAACTTTAAGTTTCCAGTATTTAACATTCTTCTTCAGTAAAATTGGGATCCTCTGGAGTCGTGCCAGTTCGAGTCCAAGGAAGGAGGCCTTGGAGGCAGGCAGAGAAATGCCCAATCATGTCTACTTCTTGTAGAGGTCTATTGATTAGCAAGAACATAGCTATTTAGCTTTTTTTCCCTTTGAATTTCTAGGACTGTTAGGATTAGTTAAATTGTAGGTAGTTCATTGTGATTGTCTTTTCTGTTTTGTTGCTTTTAAAAGTCAATACACTGAAACAGATAAAAGAAAAAAGAAAGTCAATATATGTGAGCATTATGATAAAAACCAGACTTGGAGGCAAGTGAATAACTTTTCCTAAATAAGATTTAGATGATTTAAAAATTACCATTTTTTGGGGGGGGGGGCTGGTGTGGTAGCAGGAAAACTCCCTGCCATCTCCCCATAACCACCTCAAATATCTATAAAAATGACTCTAAACAAACTTTAGGGCTGGAGAACCCACAAAGTGACAGAGAAAAACAAATCTTCTACTGAAGACAGCCTGGCAGGCCAACAGGAAGGTCCATCTCAGCAAGCTGGGATGCAGAGCCCAGCCTTGCCTGAGTCCATGGTTTTAGCTTCAGGGTGGCCTGACCAGCCATGGCTAGAGGGACATTGGAAGAGTAGACCACCAGCAGCTCTGGGGGTTGCCAGAATTATCACCCCATAAATACCAAAGACAAAGTGAGTGGGCAGTGGACTTTGTAGGAAAAGGGTTTCCAGAATTGCAGTCCATACTCTGCCCCTGGAGGGAGAAGCAGATGAGACATGGCAGACTCCACCACATGTCTGCTTCTGAGCTCCTGGCCTGCAGAGTGTAGGGGGACCAAGAAACCACTAGAGGGGTAAGCATTCTTCCTTTAACCTGCTTGGATATGGATGTCTATCTAGGTGGAAGTCCTGAGGTGCGTGACCAGTGAGATAGAGCATGTGGAGGCTTAAGAGAGGGCAGCCAACTAACAGCTCCAGTAGCTGTGAAAACCCCAGCAATTTGAGGCAAAGCTCTCCTCTCTGGAAGCAGAGTTCTACTGTGGCAAAAGGCTCAAAATTTGAGTAATTGAGTGGCAATATGAGCAAGCAAAGGAAGCAAAGCAAGCACAGCACTCCAAATTTGGATTCTTTTTCAGGGACAAAACAGATCAAAGTATGAAACAGGAGGAAAACAACAAAGTCAGAACTCCTGTACCAAAAGTTTCCAAGAAAAATATGAACTGGTTACAGGCCATAGAGGAGCTTAAGGATTTTGAAAACCAAATAAGAGAAGTGGAGGAAAAATTGGGAAGAGGAATCAGAATGATGCAAGAAAATCATGAAAAGAGAGTCAACAACCTGACTGAAGCAAATAACACCTTAAAAAATAGACTAACTCAAATGGCAAAAGAGGCTCAAAAAGCCAGTGAGGACAATGCCCTAAAAAGATGAATTTTCCTGATGGAAAAATAATCTCAAAATCTCACTGAAGAGAATAATTCCTTCAGAATTAGATTGGAGCAGATGGAAGCTAGATACTATCAAACAGATCCAAATAAATGAAAAAAATAGAAGGCAATGTGAAATATCTCAATGGAAAAACCAGTAACTCATAAAATAGATCCAGGAGAGATAATTTAAAAATTATTGGCCTACCTTAAAGCCATAATCAAAATAAAAACCTAGAAATCATCCTTCAAGAAATTCTCAAGGAAAATTGCTCTGATGTTTTAGAACCAGAGGGCAAAATAGAGGTTTAAAGAATACACCAATCACCTCTAGAAAAAGATCCCAAAAAGAAAACTCCTAGGAATATTATAGCCAGTTTCCAGAGTTCCCAGATCAAGGAGAAAATATTACAAGCAGCCAAAAAGAAACAATTAGAATATTGTGGAAACACAATCAGTATAACACAGGATCTGGCAGCTTCTACACTGAGGGATTGAAGGGTTTGTAATATGATATTCTGGAGGTCAAAGACCTGGGATTAAAACCAAGCATCACCTATTCAGTAAAAGTGAGTATCATGTATCAGGGGAAAATATGGTCATTGAATGAAATAGAGGACTTTCAAGCATTCTTGATGAAAAAACCAGAATTGAATAGAAAATTTGACATTCAGACACAAGAAGTATGAGAAGGTAAACAGGGAAAAGAAATCATAAGGAACTTATCAAAGTTGAACTATTTACATTACTTCATGGAAAAATGATAATTATAACTTATGAAACTTTTCTCAGCATGAGAATAGTTGAAGGGAATATAAATATATACACACATATATGTATATGTGTATATAAAAGGGTATATGTGTATATGAATACATATGTGAGTGCATATATATGTGAACTGGTATACAGAGGCAGATAGCATAAGGCCTATTGAATAGGATGGGATGATACTTAAAAGATGAAATTGAGAGTTGAGAGAGGAATATAATGAAAGGAGATGGGGAGAGACAGAATAGGGCAAATTATCTCACATAGAAGAGGTAAGGGAAAACTGTTATAATGGAGGGGAAGAACAGGAAGGCAAAAGGGAATGGGTCAACCTTACTCTCATTGAATTTGGCTTAGGGAGGGAATGACATACACACTAAATAGGGTATCTCACCCTACAGGAGAGTAGGGGGGAAGGAGATGAGAGGGGGGATGATGGAAGGGGTGGAAGGCTAGGGGGAGGGAAGTTAGAAGCACCCCCTTTTGGAAAGGGACAAGATCAAAGTAGAGAATAGAAAACATGGGTGTGGGATAGGATGGAGGAAAATATAGTCAGTCTTTCACACTATATCCACTATGGAAATGCTTTGCATAGCTACACATGTACAACCTATATTGAATTGCTTATCTTCCAAGTAAGGATGGGTGATGAGGGAGGAAGGGAAAGAATCCAGAATTCAAAATTTTAAAATCTAATGTTAAATATACATATATATATACATATATATATATGTATATTTAAATTGCCTTATTGTAAAGATTTACTAAAAACCTATTATTCTATATATTTTAAGGGCTAATTAATTTTTTCTTTAAACTGATGGTCCTCTTCAGACTAAATATTTGCACTAATTCTATGTGTCTCCTCTTATTTACATTTCTCCTATCACCTTTCTATGCACATCTTTTTAAAGAGCTACGTTTTCAAAGCTGAGGTATAATGTAAACACAGACTGATAGCACATACACACACACACACACACACACACACACACACACAAATATACACAGACCTGCCATGAAAAAACTAAAAACACATACACAGTAGGTTGAGGATCCTGCTCTTGCTTCTTTTTCTTTTGTTTGTTTTCATTTGGGTTTTTTATCTGATTTTTATTGATAACTTTTGTTTTTAGATAAATTTTATTTTGATATATATCCCTCTCCCTTTATTTATACAGCAACCAGCCCATGTAACAAAAACTAAGTAGGGCATAAAAAAGCAGTTCAGCAAAACATCATCTATAGGGGCGGCCAGGTGGCACAGCGAGTGAGAGCACCGGCTCCAGTGTTGAGAAGACCTGGAGGTCGGGTCCCGGGCTCAGACACTTAGCACCCACCCAGAAACACCTGGCCGTGTAACCTTGAGCAAGTTACTTAACCCCAATTGCTTAGGGGCGGCCAGGTGGCTCAGTGAGTAAGAGCACTGGCTCCAGTGTTGGGATGACCTGGATCAAATCCAGGCTCAGATACTCAGCACCACACCCAGAAATAACTGGCCGTGTAACCTTGAGCAAGTTACTTAACCCTGATTGCTTAAAAAAAAAAAAAACATCATCTATATTTGACAATACATTTAATATTCTACACCCCTGCCCTCACCCTCATCTTAGTCTCTTTTATCTTTAAAAAAATAATGTAATTATTTCTCCTTGCTACACCAAAACACTGTACTAAGCAACACAAACAATTCCAATTAGCCTCCTTCAAAAATAGAGAGAAGACTACATAGGCCTTCTCTGTCCCCCCACCATCATGTTTGTCATCTGAGAGAACCTCAAAGTGTCCTTTGATTAACTTGGCACCAGTTCTCTTCAGATTCAAGGATAGCACAAACTCTCTTCAAGGAGGTTTTGGACTAAAGTGAAATTAAACCATATTTCAAGTTCATAACTAATTCTCAGGAATAGGGACAAAGTCATAATAGTGAATGCAGAATGTTCCTAATGGCTATGGACAAGTCATACAAGGGGAAGGGAGGTATATGTGGGAAAGGAAGAAATGGTGTTGAAAAGTATGTAGCATGGAGTTCTTCTACTCCCATTCTTAACCATGTTTCATTTCCCTTTCTTTTCTACTAATTCCTCACCAATCTCCTCACTAGTCTCCTGTCTGAGAGCATGTCCTGGAGGTACTTCTGCCCAGAGGAACTGCTCTCTTCATTGGTTACTATGTTTCTAGGAGCATCCTTTCAGGAAACCCCACAATGCTTCACTCCACTTCCTCCTCTATGACCACTTCAGTCAAAAAGTCAATAAATATTTATCAAAAGCACCTATTATGTGTCTGGCACTAGACTAAGTATCAGTGAAACAAAGAAAGTCAAAAGGCAGTGGCTGTTCTCAGGCAGCTCACAGTGTAATGGGGCAGCCAACATGAAAATGACAGTACACAAAAAAGGTATATACAGGATAATTTGGAAATAATCATCAGAGGAAAGGCACTAGAATTAAGGTTTCTATCATAACCTCTTCCACCCCGTCACTGCAAATATCATACCCTTATTTCCCACTTCTCTCTCCTTCCCCCAATCTCATCCTTTGGAAGAGAACCAAGATCAAATCAATTCAGCCTTATTTCACAGTTAGGTTGTGACAGTTCACTCCCTTATGGCCTGAGATACAACCTTTGTAATTTTTTTTTTTTGACAAAAGTGTCCCCCTCTGGAAACTACTCCTCTAGGTGTATTGTTTTTTCCCATTAAAATAAGAATTCTTTTAGGCAGTGACTATCTTCAATGTTGCATTTTTCCCTCGATGTTTAAGCCTATGTATGGCATATTATAAGTGATTAATATGGGGTTTTTACATTCCTTATTCTATCTTGTTTTCCTTACTTCCTCCCTCCCTCCCTCCATCTCTCCCTTCCCTCCTTCCTTTCTTCATTCCCTCCCTCCTTCTTTCTTTCTTTCTTTCTTTCTTTCTTTGTTTCTTTCTTTCTTTCTTTCCTCCTTTATTTTATCTTTGGCAGAAAGCAGTGCTGTTATATATTTATTATACAGACATATGTTCAGACTCTATCTATTGGCACAGATACTAGCAAACTATGTATTTTTTTTACTACTTCTACTATGGAGCCATCTGAAGTAAAATTCATCTCTTGGATGTCATATATATGAACTATAGCATTTTGTTTGATATTTTTATTATTATTCCTTCATTATTCCTCTCCTTTTATATTAAATGAAATCCTCCTATATTAAGACTTCTAGGAGTAGAATTTTTGACTAAGGGATGAAAGTCCTTAGGTGTCTTCAGGTTAGTTTTTTTATATATTGTTCAAGGAAACAATGGAAAAAAGTGATCTCCATTTACTTGTTGCCTTTCTGAAAGTTAAGGAAAATTTAAAAGAGGAAAAAGTAAAGGTACGACAAAATAAAGACAGTGTGACTCAGTTACACAGGGCTTTAGACCCTAAATCTGAAAATCTGAATTTAAGTCCTAATTTAGACATTTATAACCTCACTGAATTTCAACTTTCTTGTCTGAAAAAATGGAGTTAACTGTTCATGCATTACCTATCTCACAGTGTTATTGCAAAGAAAATGCTTTGTAAACTTGAAATATATAAATTTGAGCCATTATTAGGAAACGAGTCTTCAAAATCAGCAATCCATTAGGTGGCAAATGGCCAATAGGCAAATATTTATAAGAGGACTTATTAAGCATATAGCAAAAGTAATGCTGAATTGAAATATTTTTGATCTAGTAATTATCATCTAATGTTGTTGTTTTTCCTTTATTTTCAAAAAGGATCAATGACTTCATAGGGTGATGTCTTGATTTGTATGTGAATTGGATTTATTTAAGGCAGAGTTGCACAGAATTATCAGCTTCACTCTTTCTTCCAGAGTCTTGACTTTTATATTGCCACTGGGCTTAGATGATTCTGGGATGCAGTGGATGACCTTGGCATCTATAACATCTAATCAAACTCTCAGCACCCCATAGAGCCTGCTTCAACTGCCTTCATAACTGTTGGAACAAATTGTTCTCATCCACCCATTTTGCCAGAGGGAAATCTTCACATCCTTGGGGGTAGATGCTCTTCTAACTCGCTGACAGGTTTGAGGTTCATCGGTTACCCACTGAGAATGTTACAGCTTCTTGGAGTCACAGGTGACAGTTGACTGCCATGTAGACATGGAAGGTAGATGAGCAGCCTTGAAAAGTTCTTGGCAAGCCTTTACACCTGAGCTATTACTCCTCCTTGAAAATCCTATGCACTCCTCTCTTTTAATAATAACCATGTGAAGTATGTGATATTATTATCCTCATTTTCCATCCAAAGAAACATAGGCCAAAAGGAATTTTAACTTGTCTAGAATCACAAAACTTTCAAGTGTTTGAAGCAAGTTTAAAACTCATGTTTTCCTGTCTTGAAAGGTCATAACTCTGTCCACTGCCTCACTTAGCATACTGCCTTAATTTTCGGCACTACCATAGATCCTGCAGATAACTAGCAGGTTATAGGACACATTCCTGGTCCTTGGAATCTCTGCCAATGGGGGCGATAAAGATGACCAACTTAATAAAACAGAGGAGAAAGCAATTACAAAGCTCTCAGGAGGTCCGGAAAAGCTTCAGCGCTTACAGGGGCCTTGAAGAATAGGAATGACCTAGGCAAATGAGGAAGGCATTTCAGGGAGAGAACCTGATAAGAGGAAAGGCACAGAGGTGGGAATGTACATGATATGTTTAGATATGGCTGTTTAGTTGAAGCCAGCTCATAGTCTTTTAAGAGCCCATAGTTAAATTTTCAATGTGAGTAACTGGCAAACTGCACAAATTAGGCCTTGACTTATTGTTTTGTTGATCACTTATGCCTAAGAAAATGATAAATAAAATGTTAATTTAGAAGATTAAATTTAAAAATATATTTAGTATATATAGATAAGTGGATATAGATATTGATTATATATGTTGAGTGTATGTATATATGTAAAAAGAGTATATATAAATACACATGCACACACACATATATGGATATATACATATGTGTATATGTTTGTATATTGGTGGTGGTGGAGGGAAATCAGGTTTTTATAGACCATCAGAGTGATAAATACTAAGAAGTGATAGTATCTAAGGAGTTCTAACCAGCTCCAAAACACATCCCTTATTCAAAACACATAGAGATTCTTTTACTTTTAATATAGATTCACTATGTCTACCAACCTTTTGGGGAAAGGGGTGGAAAGGAAATGATTTCTCAATGATATACTACCAAAAAATACCTCCTCAACTAGAATCACAAGCATAGTCAAAAGTGATTAATAAATCTCATCAAATGAATTTTGTAGGTATATTCCAATGTTATTGGAATGTCAAAACTGTATTTAACCAATTTGTTAGACTCATTCAGAGGTGACTTTCTTTTTCAGACTATTTTTTTTGAGCTTTTCAGCTGATAGAGAATGATTGTCAGGCTAGAAGACACTACTAATGTGTAAATCAATATCACTTTATTATATTCACTTTGACAAATATCATCAAATGCTCAGTAATGCTATCAATGGAGAAACTTTTAGAAATTAAACAATATTGATAGAAAAATAAAATGTGAACATAAAATAGTCTGGATGGGAATATTTGTTATTTTACAGCATATACTGAATTGGTGCATTTACAATTGGACTTGCTTTTGGGTCACTCCTATATTATGATAGTATTAAAAATGCAGAGGTTGTTATTCAACATACAGGAGTCCAATGACTTGAAAATACTCTTGAAGAATGCATCCTTTCACAGTATTCTGCATTCTCTTTACAAGGAGGCAATGTAGGAGCTAAAGCTAAGGCCAAATAGGACAATGTGAGACATGCAAACTAATTCAGGGAAATGTGATCATGAACAAATAATCCTTACCATGAAACAATTTCCAAAGAGCTTTGCATATGTTATTTCCCTGGATTCTCACAATATCAATGGAAGGTAAATAGGATCGGTATTATCTTCTCACCTTAAAGAGCAGAAAGTCAGAATCTGAGACCAATGAAATGGCCAGATTTTAAACTGTTTTTTTCACTTTCAACTCACTACCTCTTCCCATAATAAATTGCCCTGCCATTCCCCAACTCCTCTATGTAGTATCTGCTGATTCTCCCCTTGCTCAATCTCCATATTTCCTCCATGTTCATTCTTCTCTACAAATCATTGTTTTCACCATCTAAGAACTACCTTAAGCTTTACAGATCTCCTTGTTGATGTTCCAGGCCTTTGTTTACACCTTTAAAAAATTCTGCTTCAGTACTGGATGTCTCCATGCTTTTACACATGTTTCCTATGCTATCTCTCATTATGCACCTACAACTTCAAATGAGCTCTGCCATTCTGGTGTTCTTTTCCAAATCCTTTACAGTCCTTCACCATAACCAAGTCACCAGGAAAGAGACTGCATAGTTACAGAGCCATGGAAATGAGAGCTATAATGACAATGAGAGTCAGTCAACTATAACACATGTTATGGGTACAGAGTATTTTAGGGACATAATTTAATAGCATATTAGATGCAGAACTAAAAGGTTAGCATTCCTCTAATCCAAAAATACTCATTTTAGATACTGAAATACTTTGGACAGAGATATTGAGTAATTTGACCAAGTCCATACAGGTAATAAGTAATCAATAGGACCAATATTCAAACTCAAATTCTCTATATAAATTATGTATTCATTTGGACTTTATTTTGGTATATGGTGTATGATATTGGTCTATGCCTAGTTTCTACCATACTGTTTTCAAGTTTTCCCAATAGTTTTTGTCAAATAGTGAATTCTTATCCCAGAAGTTGGAATCTTTGTGTTTGTCAAACAGTATATTACTACAGTTATTGACTATAATGTCTTGTGGAACTAACCTGTTCCACTGATCCACCCTTCTATTTCTTTGCCAGTACCAAGTAATTTTGATGATTGATTCTTTATAATCCAATTTAAGATCTGGTATGGCAAGACTACCTTCCCTAACATTTCCTTTCATTAATTCCTTTGATATTCTGGACCTTTAGTTCTTTCAGATGAAATTGTTATTATTTTTTCTAGCTCTATAAAATAATATTTGGTAGTGATTGTCATGGCATCTATCTCTTAGTCTTTTAGTAACTTGTTCAACCAGAGCATCATTCTGGCTATCCACAAAACCAACAATTTCTTATTCCCAATATGTGACCAATTGATCTAGAAATTCCCTGTTAACATTTGTTATACTTCTCTCTTGCAAGTCTCAGTGTCATTATAATACTTCTAGATTTTAATGGATCTGTGATCTCTATAATGTGAATGGCAATCAATTGATGTCTGCTTATCCTGTGTGAACCTTATGAATATACTTCCCTAAATATTTCACATGAGCTCCATCCAACATGCTAGAGAAGTTGTTTCACTCTTCTCATTTGAAACAATGTATGTTTAGATATCAAAGGAATATCCATCAATATGCAATGAACTCTTGGCCCTATTAAATTTCATAATTGCCATAATTACAAAGAGTATACATTTAAAGGATTGGGCATCCTTTGTCCCTATGCTATTTTTGACCTCTGTCTTTCTTTTTTCTTATTTTTTCTCCTCAGCCCTTAGCACAGTGACTGCCACATAGTAGATCCTAAAGAAAAAGTTTTTTTGAAAATTGATTATGCAACAGGTAAAAAAAAATCAAGGTTTTAAAAGAAAAATAAACATTTCCCTGTATAAAATTGCTCCTGTAATATTTCTGTGGAAATGACAAAAGAAAAAAAACAGTTAAATAGAGGCAAGAGTAAATAATTGAGATTCAATATACTTGATATTTTTGTTTTGGGTTTTTTTTTGGAAAGAGGAAAGGAAGGCAAATGAGGTTAAGTGACTTGCCCAAAGTCACACAGTTAGTAAGTATGATCAAGTATTTAAGGTCAGATTTGAACTCAGGTCCACCTGACTACACATCCGGTGCTCTATTTACTGCACCACCTAGTTGCCCCACAGTATGCTTGATGTTAAACCAAAATTAGAATGAGATGAGACCCATGGGCAAGGTTTGTGTTAAATTAAAATAGATATTCAGGCTACCAAATAGTATAGGCAAATGGACAATTCCACTGCTTTCAGTTAATATTAACATAAGTACTAAGCAGAGGAACAGCAATTTACTGTTTCTATGAACAAGATCTGATAGGATATATCATTTTTAGCAGTCATGTCCGTAAGATCAAGAGGGATACTTGAATATCACAATTTGAGCTCATATGTCAAAATTCATTAAAAATAGTCAATGGTAGACTTTGCTCCCTGGATAGTATAATATGTTTATATGACTTTTTGACAACAATTCAATATCATCACTCACTAGTAGGCTCCAAAGGTTCTCTAACTTTCAAAGTATTATTAACCAATAAATCCAATGACCTTTTCTTGGTACTCGTTCTTGAATTTTTCTGTAGCATTTGGCTTTATGTAATACCTTCACATTTTTCTCTTGGCTTTCGTGCACCTTTATTATCCTGAAACTCTGAACTCTTTCATACCTGTTTCCTCTTTTCCCCTCAGTTACCTAAAAGTGAGTAAACTCAAAGTTCTATACTCAGGCCTTCTCATTAAGATACCCCTTCTACTCTCATTACTACTACTATTACGTCTATGTGAATTATTAAAAAATGTATTCCTAAATCCAAGGGTCTGCTAAAGTCAGCTTGTACTGGTTCCTCAGAACAAATATTAAATTTTCAGTATGACTATTTATACCTTGGAAATCTGAAAATTCTACAAACCAGCACTGGTGTTACATTAAAAATAAGATGAGTATCTCCATTTTTCCCATGTTCACCATTGTGTGAAGTTAAATACAAACTTCTTATAAATCACTTGATATGTAAAAGTCACAAGACAGAAAAGACACAAGACTGCTCCCTTCCCCCCCACCTCAGTGTCTCCCAATCCTTTTCACCAATAAGAAAGAAGGTGGCTCAATCCTTACACTCTGTTTTTCACTCCTTTATTAACTACATAGAAACCAAGGTTCTTAGGACCTGTGCTGAGAGCCTTGTACTCTATTTGTTTCTGCAATTGTATGCCTTTTGCAAAATAAATCAGAGTCTAGATGTAAAATCTGTGTATTTATTCCATTGTAACACTTGACATATTGTTTTATTGATTGTCTACATGTAAGAAAATGATGGAGAAAATGCTAATAATGCATGTGAGATTTGAGACTGTGCTAATCCAAGCACATTGTTATTTACCAAGACACTAGGCCTATATCATCTTTTCCCCACCTTCAATTTGTGTCTTCATGTCTACACATGAAAGTCTTTATTTTATCTCAAACAAAATATATCTCATCACCCTTCCCCCATCTTCTTACTAAATATATTCACTTCCCCCCTACAATATGACTGGAATAATTTCAATTTCCATTCTTTAGCCCCTTAGCATTTCACAGCTCAACTATGAAGTCTACTAATTGGACCAACTTCTTATTTTTCAGCACCTGTCTTTTCACCTATTCTGTATATCTGAGATAGGCTACGATTCCCAAAACACCACACTGAAGTACTGTAGAAATTAAAATCCTCCATTGACTACGCGATCCCTAAAAAATAAAATTCAAACACTAGCATTCAAAGTCCTCTGCAGTCTGGCCCCAAAATATCTTTTAAATCTTACTTTCCTTTATATAAACATTCTATAATGTCTATAAATTAACCTACTATCTTTTAAACATGTCATAAGTTTCCAATTACTTAAAGAACATACTTTTTCCCATCTCTACATAACTATAGTATATGGAATAATTTTCATTTCACACTGCCTAAATAACAGCAGTCTTCTAAGTACTCATTTTAATTTCCTCTTTATAATCAATCAAAAAGCATTATTAATTTCCTAGTATGTAGCAGGCATTCCTGGGAAATAAAGACAAAAAAAAATCTTATAGTTTTTCTACATAGACAAATACATGAATAAGATACTAGCAGTTCCAGTGATTACCATATTGCCTGGCCCAAAGTAGCCACTTAATACATTTTTATTGAATTGAAAGGGAAAAGATTGATGAATGAATCAATGAATATGAAGGAATGAATGATTAAGTTTTTATTAGCATTGACTGTGAGGCAAGACTGGGGTTAATCACTGGGACACAATACCAGAAATTAAAACTGTCTATGACAGCAGGTTGCTTAAATACTAAGGAGAGAAGCTTAAATATAAAGGACAATTATAAGGAATTAAGAGGGGAGTAAGGCATCAGATATAGAAATAACCTGAAGAGGGTTTGGAATCCTAGTTTTGGCAAGATTAGGAGAAAGTCTGCCGATCGGAGCCCAAAGGAACAAAAATTACTTAAATTAATTGTTAGCAATGCAATTCTAACATTAGTTTGTTAACTTCCTCCCACCTAAATACTGCCCCAGCTAATTTTTATGGTTCCTGGCCATCTGTTTCAGTGTATATATACTTGGCTGCTACTTACTGAAGAAAACAGGCTTTAAACAACTTATTAATACATTCATATTACTCACTCTGAAAAGGAAATACTTCCTCACAATGCCAGCATGACAGTAATCAGCATCAAACTTCAAAGTCTACTCCCTTCTTTATTTTTTCTAGTGGCTTTGCTTTGCACTTTGAAAAAAAGAGACATATAGGAGTGTTGAAGTTTTGCTAACTTCCCTTCAGTCCACATCATTCACCTGGGAGCTTGTACAAAATAAGAAACAAATAAAAACATGGGAATAAAAAAGATATCTTCTGATGCATACTATAGTAATTTGAACTTTTTCATATATATATGTGTGTGTGTGTATGTATGCATATATACACATATATATTTATATACATATGTAAATAGTTTATGTCTCTTACATAGATTTTAAAACATTTTAAATCTGAAAATTACCCTAAGACTTTATCTGTTGTGTTATAGTTTTCATTTAAATGTCATTTAATTTCATCTGTACATATATATGCATATAAATACATGTATATATATATATACATATATACATACATATGAGGAGAGAAAGAGATACAAAGATAGAGACAAAGAGAGAGATAGAGAGAGACAAGAGAAAGAGAATGTTTAATATAAATGACCACTTGTTATTTCCCCTTGTTTATAACCTCCATATATGACATAATTTCTTCCTTGACTTTCAACTTTGCCACCATCCTCTCTTGAAGTATAAAGAAAAGTCAGGTAGATGAATAAGAATAAATTGGCTTGTAGTTATCATTCAATTATCATTTAATTTGGTTTAGTTGGGATATTTCTCCTGTTACCTGAAAACTGCCAATTGCCATTGCTTTACTCAGTTGTCCTTTTCCCACTGACTGTTCCCTTGTTCCCATTCTCCTCAATCCATACCTCCCAACTTCCCACTCTAAAGTAACCCATTTTCCTTTGAGGTTAATTTAAACCATATTTATCACTCAATCAATATTTTGGAAGCTGTTTTCTACTGATGATCACTTAATATCAATTTAAAAACCTCAATAATGGCCAGGGCCTGAACTAATCAGGCCAGAAGAAGAGCCTGAACCTAACAGCTTCTTTGTTCTCTGAATAAGCTCAGAGAGTACCTTGTCCTATGTCCACAAAGCCAGATGGAGATTATTTATGGCCATTAAGGATGAGACCCTTAACCTGCGATACTAACTTGAGTAATGGGACTTTTTATTTATCTTCATGTTTTTTGACATATACTATGTTATGGTACATTAATGGTAAAGAAAACACAGATATCCTGATAGTCATTATTTCAATTGACACTTTGTCACCTTTCTTATTTTATTGCATTTACCACCTATCCAATTAAGAAAATTCTTATACAATGATTAAACATTTGTGGAGATCATAAATTTGAGTGACACCGCTATCCTGATTTGGGATAGTTTTAAATGTATTTAAACCTTCCCATTCTTTTGTTCAGGCAGTCAGATTTTAGTCTGGCTCCATACATGTATGTATTTGGCTAGTATTAAGGGAATAAATGAAATAACTGTGTATTACCTAGTCTGTCTCCTGTAACCAAACTTTCAGGTTAACACTACAGACCTCCAGGACACTTTCCTTCCTTCCCAGATGAGTTCAGTGTCTGTCTTTCTATCCTTCCCTACTTCTGCCCCCATAACAATGGACATCAAAATACATGTTAAAGTTCTATCAAACACCCTAACCTCCTAATTCCTTAATTTAATCATTTCCCTTGATCTACTCCTCCTCCCCACCACAGCTATATAGACAATCATTTATACCCATGATCTTGCCATCATCTACAAGAGTTCTACATTTATGTTCAGGCACTTTGAAATCTCTTTATCTGAAATTGGTTGTTATTCCACTTCTCCCTCTACCTTGCAAATCCAAACCCTGTTTTTCATCTTCATCATGACCTGTAATCTCTGTAATTCTCAATTCTTTCCCAGGTCATTACCTCTGCACTGGTTATACTCTCTTTTCTTCCCTATTATGACATCTTGGTGGACAGTTCAATTTTACACTGTCTTCTCTTGAGTACATTGCCCCTTTATCTTATCAAATATCTTGCCCTGTCAAACACCAGTGTTGGATTATTATCATCATTCACAACCTTTTCTCAGATTTATGTGCTGCTGAAAGAAGCTAGGGAAAATCATAAAACTGCACTAATCATGTCACCTACAAGTTTATGTTACAAAATTTCAGCTGGAAACACAGACCTTTCTCTTGCCAAGGCACATATTTTCACTTGTGTGGTCCCATTCCATCCCTTCTCCTCCAGCAGATTCTTCCCTCTCATTAATCTTCAGTTTCTCCTTGCCTACTGGTTGATTTCTTATTGCCTACAAACATGGCCATGTCACCTTAAAGTAGAAAAGCTCTCAAATGATTCATCCATCCCCACCAGCTATTCCACTACATCTCTCCTCCATTCCTTGTCTAAACTTGTTAGAAAACAAGTCACAATAGGGGCTTCTGCTCCTTTTCCTCTTACTTCTTACCTCTTTGTACCCCAACTTCCAGCCTCATCATTCCACTAACTGCTCTCTTCAAAGTCACTAATGAGGTCTTAATCACCTGTTTTCAATCCTCCCCTTCTCAATCACTCTGCAGTTTTTTTCACTCTCATCTTATTCCCTCTAGGATTCTGTGACACTGCCTTTTCCTGCTTCCCTTCTGAAATTTGATCAGTCCTTTGTATTATTAGTCTGCTCTGACCTGTTTTTGAAGAAGCCATTGTAGTCACCACTTCCTGTTCTGAACGTATACCTACCATCTCTTTCATGGGCCATTATAGAATTTTCCCAGGAAATGGAGTAAAACTCATTAGAATATAGGTTACAGACTCACTCTTCTTTTTGTGAAAATCAGATCATCTATCATTAATTAATCTTGTAGTACGGATACTATTTTCTATGATCTTTCAAATATCAATGACAGTAGATGAATAATAACATCTACCAGTTCTTTCCAGGATGTAGTTCATCTGGACTAGGTGAATTGAATTGATCAATAGCAATGAGTGCACCTTGCCTAAACCCTTCCTTGTGTTAGAGATCAATTGTCTGTTTGTCATTTCTCCTGTTATTTCCAGTGTATAGGTTATTCTCTTTAATAGTGAGAACAAAATTATATAAGATTTGGGTAGCAGCTGTGCCTTGTTTCTATTGTTATTTATCTTTGCTTCAGCTACCAACCAAAGGTTTTTTTTTTTAACACTTTCATTTCCCTTCTTCTCCCAATATTACCCCCCCTTAACCCTTTGAATAGCTTATTTTTTTATACATAGTTTTATTTGTTGCTCAATTTGTTTACTTTTATATATTTCTGTTATGGGGGTGTTAAAAAGCAAATGAATCTGTGCAGATTTGATTTTCTTAGGAATGTCTCAAATGTCTTTTTGTTTATTGAAAATTCCTCTTTTTCTTTTTAGTACTTAATTTCAGGTTTGTAGGGTATGTCACCTTATATTGAATCTTGAGTTCTTTTACTCTTTAAAAGACATTATTCCATGCTCTCCAGAAGTTTCTGGTGCATGTAAAATATAGTCTCATGATATTTGAATTTCCTTCCCTTTACACCTGTCAATTTTTCTTTCTGATCCCTTGCAGAATACTTTGTTTATTGTTTGGAATTAGTTAACATTATGTTTTGTTTTGTTTGTTTTAAATCTGTAGGTAGTCTGTATGTACTTTCTTTTTTTGTTTTGTTTTGGTTTGGTTTTCTGGAGGGGGGAAAGTAGGGCAATTGGGGTTAAGTGACTTGCCTAAGGTCACATGGCTAGTTTTTTGTGTTAAGTTATTTGAACTTATTTGAACTCAGGTCCTCCTGACTACAGGGCCAGTGCTCTATTCACTGCATCACCAAGCTGCCCCCTTTATATGTACTTTCAATCTTTCAATTGATGTCTCGTGTGTGTGTGTGTGTGTGTGTGTGTGTGTGTGTGTGTGTACAGATATTTAGGGAAATTTTCTTGTATTATTTCTTGCATTATGGTATTTAGTATTTTTGACTTGTGTTCTTCTAGGAGGTCTATTATCCTGGTTTTTATTCATCCTGTCTTAGAGGTCAATGCATTTTGTTTGGGTACAGATCACATTTTCTTTGAACATTACTACTTTCTTTAATTTCACTTCTTCCAGATTATTCATCATTTCTATTTATTTGCTTTCCTAATCAGTTATAACTTGTTATTTACCTTTTTTGCTTGGGGAGATTTGCCACTATAGAGTCAAGGTGTTTTTTTTTTTAATTCTACTGATTATTTCTGCTGTGCAAGTCATAATTTCTGCTTTCAAAATTATTTTTTCTCTCTTAAACCATTTGAGGCATTCTGTATTTCTTTGCTCTCTTGAGAAACCACAGGATTCTCTATATAATCACATATTGATCCATTTTCCTTTATCTTGCAAGGTTTTAACATAGCTGTGTTTCCTCATGTTAATATACCTTATTATTATACTATGCTAAACCATCTTTTATCTAATCCTTTTCTTTAAAAAAAGAAAAAAATGTTTTCATCCAGAACCATAATTCAGTGATGGAC
>NW_027185798.1:51516535-51517375 GCF_028583685.1 Petaurus breviceps papuanus | reverse complement strand
TTTTTGTCAGGATGATATATATAACCATATATATGGTTAAATTTGCCCCCTTATTTTGAGTAATTCTAGTTCTTTTTTTGTTGTCTAAATCACCATCTTCACCAACATCATAATCTTATTTCTCTATATATGTGTGTATGTGTATATATGTAAGAATATTTGCATATGTATACATGGAGAGAGACAGACTGACAGTCATGGGGCTTCATTGCTGTTTCCTTTCTTGATTTTGCATCTTTTAATTTTCTGAGATCTTCAGCTGCTATTTTTCCTTTTTGTGGGTAATCTCTATATTATCAGACTTTGTAGATATGCAAAGAAATTGTCTCCCTCACCAAGACTTTTAGCTTAACCCATCTGATTTTAAAATCACGATATGGAAATCTAAGGCCTCTTCTTGAATACTACTTTTTTATCTAGATATTAACTTATCAAATTAATTTTATTTTTCTTCCAAATCCCTTGGAGAGGAAGATACAAAATGTATCCCTGAGGATTTCAACTTCTTGTTCAAAACTCAATAATCTTTAACAATACATTTTATTGATTGATTCAAAATGATTGAAAAATCATTTTGCCCATCTTAATCACCAAATTAGAGTATAATTAATTCATTCTGATAATTCTTGAGAGCTTCTCTGTTGTATTTTGGATACATTCACCAGGAAGACAACACCCCTATTATTTTCTTTTCCCCATAGAGACATACTTGGCCATGTACTTCTAAGCAGAGAATCACTAATGACTACTACTCTTCTCTTCTTCCATCATGGTTTAGTGGATGTTCTTTCATCTAATAATTTCTGTGACTCGACTATATCATTCTTGAGTATTTTCTTT
>NW_027185798.1:51494324-51516525 GCF_028583685.1 Petaurus breviceps papuanus | reverse complement strand
AGAGAGGGAGACAGAGAGAAACAGAGACAGAGACAGGGACAGAGAGATAGAGACAGAGAGAGACATAGTTCCTCCTTAAATATTTCTTTCATTCCTTCTGGGAAATCCATGATGATGATGATGATGATGATGATGATGATGACAATGAAGACAATGATAATGAAGATAATATATGGAAGCATTTTTCCAATTTTTTATTTTATTCTGAAACAATTTGAAAAATTCTGAGTTCCATAGGATAGAATATTAATGATTACAATTCTTAGATGGGAGAGCAGCCATTCCTGACTTTGCCTAAAAATTCATTTTGCTAAATGTTATAATAATAAGAAACTTTCCACTCCCCATTACTGTTTACATGCTGTAATCAGGAAAATGAAAGTTTAGTTCATTTATTAAAAATTACTCACATGTAAAACTGAAGCAAATAGTCCTCTTTGCCTATTAAGTCTCATTCATGGTTTGCTACTTTCCACCTCCTTTCATGTGGAATACATCCCCCATTAAAGGTAGTAATTAAAAGGGAAATGTTGTTGATTATATAGCATTTTGTTTTATAATCAGTTTGATTAGAATGTTATTCTACAAATTGGAGAATAGGTTTATTTTTTAATGATCCTAATGTTAGGCATGATCATAATTAAGTGACTTTTAAAATTATATTTCAAATATAAAATGGCTGGGGATTATATACTTCATAGATTTATTAATGCTCCTGATCCTTCATCATAATTTAAAGTATTCATAATTCCTATTACCACACCAATTAAATGCACACCTTGTACAGTTTTATACATCGTTGTTGCATTTAACAGTCAAAATATACATGACTTAAATATTTCAGACTATCCATAAATAAGGGCCCCCTTCCAATGAGGTAATAAGGATCAGCAGGAAAGGAAAACTACATTTAAACTGGACTACAGGAAAAGAAGGAGGGGGAGAAATAAAATTAAGCTTTTCATTTTTCCTTGAATGTAACATTTTTGCTAATTTTCTGTGAGAAGTTGACTAATTGCTAATTTAACTTTATATCTCTTAACTTGAATAGTGGAACTTCATTGCTTAATAAGGTCACCTTTCATCTCTATGAAGTTTGTCTCACTGTTTTGTTTAAAGTGGAGCCTATCTGGCAGTTTTCATCTTTCATTTTAATGCATTTCCATTCAGTCTCCAAGATATCATTGACTGTTTGTGACCATTTTTCAGGCCTATCACCTGTTCATATCTTTCTCTCTGGGCCTTGTAATGCAATTATGCAGTCATTAGTGGGAGCAATTCTCCCTCCTCTATTCTTGCCAAACATCAGCCTTGTAGCACATCAGTATGACAGGTTACACATTATGATAGGAAAATATTCCTGTGTGAATTTATGGTTGCCTAGGATCATTAGAAAATTAACTCTTCACCCAACTGAATGAAAAAAAAAAACTCAACAACAACTAAAGTCCTTACCTTTCAAACAATTCTGTTCATTTCCATGAAGAGAAATCCCAAACCAGCAAAACCTTTTCTGTTCTATCAATATCCAAATGACGAAAAGGAAGGAATGATCTTGGAGCTAAAGTAAGGAATGGATGGCATATTATTTGAGGATTTCTTTTAGTCCCTGTGGGAGCAAGCTAGACTGACATTCAGGCTTTGAATTATTCATGAGGATAGAATAAAAGATTTATCAATAAAAACAGGGTCAAGTTGCTATCCCAGAGCAATAGAATATGAGATCCTGCAACTCAACATGGAAGACCTTATATTTTCAACATGAACTTAATGTTTTCTCTTGTGCATACATCTGTTAATAACTTAATATGCTACATTGATTCCCCCCCCCCCCACACACACACACAATAAAAAACCTCTGGCCTGTAACTTCTCTGATCCTTAAGCAATATCTTGGGGGAAAAATACTTTATCCCTCACTTTATTTTCCTCACTACCTCAAGATGTGAAGTTTACTCAATGTAACATGAGGAGCTTTTCATCTCCCCTCTGTCACTTGAATGATATCACATAGGAAGAAACGTTTAAAAAATCGAGCAACATACTTACTTCTTGTCACCAGTAGTAAATCTAGGTGCTTATATCCCTGTAGATAATGAATGTCTGACGTGACATTTGACTTTAATATATATGTGCATATAATATATTTATGCTCTAGCCCCACATAATTGATGCAACTCTAGGCGAGTGTGTAAGCAGTGGCACTTGGTCGGTGTGATTACCCTGCTGAGGAATCATTCTCCAAGAGAAGAGGAAAAACTGCCTATAGTAATCTGGACAGCCCTGACAAGCTGCTGTCAAGCAGGCAGGGACAATCCAGAGATAGCACCAGTACCAGGAGCAAGGCAAATTCTCTTGGAAAAAGTAATAAATCATATCAGCTGTCTGGGGCTGCTCCTTGGTGTATTGATTATAATTAAAATAAACTAATTAGAATCCTAATCATGATGCCCACAAATGTGGAATTTGCTGAAGAGTAGCCTGGCAGCACTCCATTAGCATGGGGTGATGTTTAACAATGATCAGGCCTGACGGAATTCAGATCCCTTCACCTGCTAAGCACATATCGAAATGATGTGGCCTGTTAGAGAAGTGTCTGACTGTGCTGTCACTTGACACTTCAAAATCCTGTCTCTTTCTTTCTATTAAAAATTCTCCAGTTGGGTATGGTGGTGTTAATAACCTGGCTGCTCTGAGTGCCACTGACCTGACTCTGCTGTATGGTTTGTGAAATTCCCTTTTAAATTGCCACAACTCTTATTAGGATATTAGGACAATACCTTTAGAAATCCTCAAGCCACACACTTAGTGATTTCATGAAGTGGGACCATGTTAGTTCATGCAAGTCAACCATGGCTTCCTAATTCCCTCTTTTTGAAACTAGAAATAGAAGATATTGTTCAGAAATGCTACAGAATAACTGACTACACTTGAGCCTGGGGCTCGGGAGTTTATTCAATTGCCTAGTGTCCTTCTGTCCTGGCATAAATACTTTGTTTGCAAAGTTAATGTAAGACTCTTGGATAGACATTGTGCAGTGCACCAGAAATGAAACCAAATAATAGGGAGCAAGATAAAAGCAATAGAATTCCTTTTACTTTGGTATTTCAATGAATACTCAAAACTTCATTTATAGAGATGGAATATAACCATGAATTGTACTAACTGTGAGGTAGCCCAGCATAGTGAATAACATT
Source organism: Petaurus breviceps papuanus (assembly GCF_028583685.1). Classification (NCBI taxonomy): domain Eukaryota; kingdom Metazoa; phylum Chordata; class Mammalia; order Diprotodontia; family Petauridae; genus Petaurus; species Petaurus breviceps. Next base: position 51,513,328 of record NW_027185798.1, on the reverse strand, counting down.
AAGAAGATGAGGGTTCAAAAACTGCTTGTGATACATACTGCTTATGAGACCATGGATAAATTCTTTAACCTATCAGTACCTGAAGGCAAATAGACATTATAGATTATCTGCTAATTTGTATCAGGGGAGGTAATTTCCACAATGGACGTTTCTAATACACTGTGGAAACCTAGTGTGGAAAGTCTAGACTGAAAAACAAAAACAATTTAAAAAAAACTTAACTATTTAATGGGTTGGGGAGAAAAAGGCTGGTCAGTGACAACCTTGTCCTTAGAGCATTTTGCCTTCTTTGCCTTTCAGTATAGTTAGGCTATATACTAAGGATATACAGAATTACTGCTTGGTTCCAACCTAACCTATGACACTTTGGAAGCCTGTTTTCAGCCTTGTCAGACTAGAGGTGGCAGGGTAGGGAGCTGTTACTTTGAGTTTTTTGGGTTTTTTGTTTGTTTGTTTTATAGGTGTCTGTGATGCCTTCAGAACTGGTGCCTCAAGAATTACTGAGGCAGACTTGAATATGCATATGAAAGGGGTGATTCATTTTTCTTCCTTATATGATCTCTTGCTCTCTTTTCATTCCATGTTGTGTATGAGGCAAGCCTGCTTTGGGTTTCTGGGTGGGAGGAAGGATATTGGTATGATATCCCACCTTATTCTTAAGTGGAGGCCTGTTAGCACTCAGTGCAACCTCTGAGGCTGAGATGCAACAGAATATGGATCAATTTTGGTTTGGCAGTCACCAGCAAGAAAACAGCACCACATTATGCATACATGGAACCACTGGTTAAAGCAAATGGAGAAATTGTACATGTTGTGGTTAAGTTCACTTAGCATGGCAATATACTTTCTAGTGATGTACACATAGATGATGAGGTTGATGCACCATTACCAAAGCTAGCTCAGTGTTTGAAAGGCTCCAAAAGAAAATGAGAGAGATACTGCAGCCAGCACAGTTGGTGGACTAGTGAGTGGTGAGTAATGAGATGGGGATATAATCAATAGTCTGTTTATTACAGGACCATTTCAAACAGAGCCAAAGATGCAAGGAGCTCACAGAGTTTTTATGCCCCCAAGAGAATGTAGACACCCAAAAGAATGCAGACAATGTAGAAAGATCCTACATCAAAGGGATGCAGATAATGTAGAAGGAGGCTCCCTTAATCCTATTCACTATTTACCCTTGCTTAAGGTTAGTTACTTATTAGGGTATTATTTTCGGACCATATCCGGAGACATAAACAAAAAAGATTACATGTCCTCTTGCTTATCTGCCGGATAACCTTTGCAGGTAACTGTATAGGAAAGGGGAATATACCTTAGCAACGTCAATGGACCCCAAAACATCCCCTACATAACACATCTTCCTATGTGTCTGCCCTGTAGCCTTTCAGATAATAATATAAGGGAGGGGAACATTTCATTAGCGAAGCCAAGAAACTTCTGAAAGTTCTCTACACAGATAGAAGAGGTATTAGGCTATGTACAAAACTGAAGGTCTCCTGAGCCATTGAACTGACTTCATTGTTGTATGCCTGTTGCACTTGGACAATCTACTAGTGCCATGCCAGAAAACTGATCCACTTCCATTTGAATTGTCTGAGGAAAATTTTGAAAGTCACCTGGTAAGGTAAGGTACTAGACACTAAGGTCCTTTCTCTAGTTGACTTGCCAAGCATACAAACTCCTCTTCAGAGACTACAACTCTGATGGGCTGGCCACAGAGCCAGAATGACAAGCCAAAGTTTATCTAAAATGTACCTACATGTACAAAAATATTTATAGTAATTATTTTTATGGTGGTAAAGAATTGGAAATCAAGGGGATGATCATCAATTGGAGACAAACTTCCCTCTCAGGTTTGTAGGGTACCCTGAAGGATTGGAAGGGTCTTTTCTTTTCTGTCTGTTCATGACTCCATTGACCATGTTTTGTTTTATTTTTTCCATTTGATACCTACAGATTAGTGACGAATGCCAGTTCCATTTAGTCACTTAGTACCAGTGATCTTCTACAAGGTTATATTTAATTTGAAGATATATAAAGAACAAATGTATAAAACATTTCCCTTGATATGTGTGAAATATAGTCTTCCCTATACCACCTCAATCTCTGGGAGAGATTTGTTTACGTTTAGCTCAATTCCTATGTAGTACTGCTCCCACCAAGTTCATTTACACATTTACACCAGGGCTGGATGTATCCTTCCCCTGGGTGGAGTCCTAAAGATCACTCCTAAGTATTGCTCCTTATTTCTCATATCATCATCACTGTACTGGCAGCAATAGCCTGTCTGGATTTGGATCCCTGGATTCCTCTGGCTGTCTCTTAACCAATGTTGTAGATTCTACTGTCTCCAGATAGAATGGAAAAGAACAAAGGAAGAAGGCAAAGAATTGGGGTTCTTTCTCAGGAACATATGTCCTTAGTGAGTGGTGTAGGGTTAATGGAACATGAAGATCTTCCCTGTCCCTTAATAAGCCTATGTGACCATATGTTTCCCCTTTTTTCCCTTGGAACACAGGCTGTGTTTCTAGGTCTAAAGGTACACAGATATTTCAATCATGGATATATTGCTGCTTTCAACGCCTTGCCCAGTTCACATTCCATGTTGAGTCCCATAGAGCCCTGGTGCAGAGCCAATCAGGCTCAAAGTCACAGGGATTTTCACGACTTTCCAATTAAGTCCTGAGGCACAATGATTTTAAAGCTTTTCAACACTAAGCCATTCAGTGCTCAGTCTTTGTTTGAAAATCACGTATGTTCAGTGAGATTTGCCTGTGTCTCCTGTGTCACACAATCCTTTCCAAAGTTCTTCAGAGAGACCTTGAGAGGATTCATGTATTGCTTCTTCTGACCACCATCTAAGCTCCTGTCCCATGTGAGTTCTCCATAGAATGATCTTTTAGGCAAAAAAAGTTTGGCATTTGAGCAATGCTGCCAGCCAATTGAGTTGCTCTCTCTGCAGTAGAGTTTGAATGCTAGGCAGTTTAGCTCAAGAAATGACCTCAAATAAGGTACCTTATCATGCCAGGTGATCTTCAGAATCTTCCTAAGATAATTCTGATAGATGGAAGCAATTCATTGTCCTGGCATGATGCTGGTATACTGTCCAGGTTTAACAGGTACACAACAATGAGGTCAGCACAACAACTCTGTAGACCTTCAGTTTGGTAGTCAGTCTAATACCTCTTCTCTCCCACACTTTCCTTCAGAGTCTCCCAAACATTGAGCTAACTCTGGCAATGTTTGTATCAACCTCATCATCTACCTTTATATCCCTGGAAAGCATACTGTCAAGGAGAGAGAACTTAGCCATAGTTTTCAAAATTTCTCCATTTACTCTAACTGATGATTCCATGTAAGGATAGTGTGGTGCTGGCTGGGAAAGAACCTGTGTTTTCTTGTGTTAACTTTAGGCCAAAATTAGCACAAGCAATAGAGAATTTATACATGCTTTGCTGTATTTCAGTTTCAGATGTTTCATTGAGTGCACAATCATCTGTGAAAAAAAAATACACCTTTCTGAAGACACACTGGCTCTTGCATAGGTGACCATCTTTCAAGTGAAGTCTATTAAGGAGGAGTCTGGCAAGAATCTTGCCAGCAGTGATTGAGAGAGATGCATCTATGATTGTCAGAGGACAATCTCTTTCCTTTACCTTTATAGAAATGGACAATGGAGGAATCCTTGAATTCCTGGGGTATAACCTCCTTTTGTGATATAACTTGAAAAATTTCAGGCATCTTTTGCATAAACAGTGGACTGCCTGACTAGTAACTTAATAAGATACCACTGGAATTAATAGATCCTCATAATTTTGAGTTTACTTCACTTACTTTTGTAAGACACTGTGGTTACAAAAATTTGAAAAGTAAGGTTGTGTGTACCATATCATTATGTAACTTTAAGACTAATAAAGAATAAAATATGAATTAGGTTAACTTTAACAGAGTTTGATAAATGCATATGCAAAGTCCAAAGCAATAAACATAAGAATTTAGGGAAGAAGGGAACACTACTACCTGGGGGCAATCATAGAAATCTTCAGAGAGAAACTGGTTTTCTCAAGAAGTGAATTTTAATAGAAGGAAACAAAGAGAAATCTCAGAACTGGAGAGGGAATACGCAAAAATATTCAAGGAAATAGTCAAGATTCCACAAGTTTGTCTAGAATGTCATGTAACCAAAGGGGATTAGTGAACAACAAATTTGGATTGCAGGATTGAGCCAGATTATGAAGTGCCCTGAATGCCAAGTTATTACCAAAGGAGGAGAAGATTTGTGGAAAAAGAGAATGAGCTTGATAATAGGCAATATAGAAAGTAGTTTCTCAAAGCACTTTTCAGATAGAGGTCAGGGCTAGCTCATTATTGATCAAATGATAAGATTGACTCTCTTGGGGTTGGTGGGGAAAACTATATGTGTAAGGTTCCACGCTGGTCTTTAATTCTATCACTGGCATATCATAGAAGGGTCTTTGGGAGCCATCAACAATATGCATAGTAATTTAAACGTCATAGGTGCTTACACTAAAGACTTGATGAATGAATAAGTTAAGTCACAGTTAGAGTGCTTGAGTGATAACAGTGTATGAAGGTTTGTTTGGGTTTTTATTGTTTGTTTTGTTTTGTTTTTTTACTTGTTAGAGATTTCCTGCACCAAAGACAGAAGGGCATAATATTGTATTTGTTCCTATATATTCCGGGAACTATTCTTCAGCAAAGTGGTCAATTTTGGGAAGCCAGATTTCCCCTGTATATGTAAATATTAATGCAAATTTCTTTTTTTCCTTTCCTGCCACTCCCCAGATATTTTGCCCTTGAGGACATTGAATGATCCACATCAGCAGTAACTGGATAATATTGCTTCTTATACAGGTCAAACTGATAGATTTTTCACTTTAATATCTACTTTATCAAACTCGCTAGGGAATTTTGTCGTATAGAATTCCAGTAACAAATATTTTCAAGATGAACAGTGAGGAATTTTCAGATTCACTGAGAAATGTCTTAATCTATGTCAAGATTTCCTTTCAGTACAGAGATCAAGATGCTATCTACAATAATCATAACATTTTGGATCTCTACAGGAAATATTGCTCCAATAAGGAAACAGGCCCAATGAGGCCAAGTGACTTGGAACTAGTACTAGAAATCAAATTTCTTGACAGAATTCAATGTAATTGACATTAAACAATACAATTTCTTATATATGCACAATACTCAGGCTGATTCTTATTCATTGTTCAAAGAAAAAGAGAGTATTAGTTTAACTAAAGGTTAAAATACTTTAAGATCATTACATTATTATAGTAGATTTAGAAATAGATGGGATTTTAGATATTATGCAGTCCCAATATTACTTTACAGAAAAAGAAACAGATTCTCTGGATTAATAGTAGTAAAGACTAATAATGCTACATTGCATTATATATTATTGTTTAACAATCATTCCATGTTACTGAATTACAACTTACTTGGGGTATAACTAAAAATAAAAGACACTTTTCTGATCTCCTTGCAGAAAATGGCAAACTTTATGTTAATGTCATTTTCCCCTTTTGCAAGCATGTTTTTCAAAATTCTTATTATAAATCTATCCTATGTGTTTCCAAGCATTAGTCTCCTTGACCAGTCTTTCATTAATTCAAATATTATCCTGTAAGATACTAAGGATCATCTCCTTTCAAAATCTATATTATATAAAATTACTGAGTCTACTATTGACCTATCATTCAAATACCTTTGTTACTCCAAAGAGAATGTTATTCACCTGATGATAGCTCTTGAATAATACCTGATGATAGCTCTTTGATTTTGAAGCCTCATAATAGCTTTGTGGATTTTTCATTCAAAAGAAATGTTTTGTTTGTTGCCTTTGTTATTATATTATCCAGTGACCCTTCACTTTTTAAAAAAGAAGACTACTTCAACAAAACAGCCTAATGCACAGTTCATCTCTGATAACATATGCTTCATTCCACATCTATAGTCATTTACATCTCTTTTGGCAGGTGGCAAAAATGGGTGAAAGGAAGGGGCCACATGTCATCATGAAGCATCTAAATCAGGAGTAGAGAAGACCATAGTGGCCTCCAGGTCCCAGGTTCCCTCCCCTGAGTAATATCTTTTCATGTCGTTGTTCAGAATTCTGATTTCTTTCTATGTTATTTTCCTTTGCATTGGTGCTATTATATGTTTTCTAGATTCTATGTGCTTCATTCAGCATTAGTGCATACAATATTTTGAGTTATTTTTTTGTTCCGTGAATTCATGGTATGTCTTTTTTTAACATTCTTTTTTTAATTAAATTTTATGGGTTTTTTTGTTTACATCATTCATTTCCACAAGATATTGAGTTACAAATTTTCTCCCCGTCTTTCCCCTACCCACCACGCCAAAACAGTGAACCTACTGTATACTCCCTCCCCCAATCTGCTCTCTCCTATATCCTCCCCCATCACCCTCCAACTTTCCAGTATGGCAAGATGGGTCTCTATACCCCAGAGCCTATATATCTTATTTCCCAGTTGCCTGTAAAATAATAATAATAATAATAAATTTAAACATTTGATTTTAAAACTTTAAATTTCACATTCTTTCCCTTCCTACCTCCTCACCAATCTATACTGGGAAGTTAGGCAATTCCATATAAGTTGTACATGTGTAGCTACACAAAACATTTTCATAGTGGATATATTGTGAAAGACTTACTATATTTCCATCCATCCTATCCCACCCTCCACTTGTATTCTCTACTTTAACTCCATCCCTTTTCAAAAGTGTGTGCTTCTAACTTCCCTTCCCCCCAACCTGCCCTCCCCTCCATCATCCCTCCTCTTATCCCCTTTCCCCCTACTCTCTTGTAGGGTGAGATACGCTATTTAATGTGTATGTCCTTCCCTCCCTAGGCCAAATTCAGTGAGAGTAAGTAAGGTTGACCCATTCTATTATGCCTTCCTGTTTTTCCCCTCCATTGTAACAGTTTTCCCTTATGTCTTCTATATGAGATAATTTACCCAATTCTGCCTCTCCCAATCTCCTCTCATTATATTCCTCTCTTACCTCTCAATTATTCCTTTTAAGTATCATCCCTTCCTATTCAATTGGTATTGTGCCCTCTGTCTATGTATAGCTGTACATATATATACACACACTCACATATGTATTAATATGTCCATATACCATCAAATATACAAACATATATGTACATATGCATATATATGTGAATATATATACATATGCATATATATACCCACATATATTTATATTCCCTTCAACAATTCTCATACTGAGAAATCTTCATAAATTAAAAATTATCTTTTTTCCATGAAGGAATGTAATTAGTTCAAATTTGATAAGCTCCTTATGATTTCTTTTCCCTCTTTCCCTGCTCAAGCTTCTCTGGCTTCTTGTATCTGAAAGTCAAATTTTGTAGTCAACTCTGATTTTTTTTATCAAGAATGCTTGAAAGTAGGGGTGGAAAGGTGGCACAGCAAATAGAGCACCGGGAGGACCTGAGTTCAAATCCAGCCTCAGACACTTAACTCTTACTAGTCATGTGACCTTGGGCAAATCAGAACCCCAATAGCCTTACCTTTCCCTCTAAAAAAAAAGAATGTTTGAAAGTACTCTATTTCATTGAATGACCATATTTTGCCTGAAACATGATACTCAAGTTTTGCTGGGTAGGTGATTCTTGGTTTTAAACGCAGCTCCTGTGAGCTCCAGAATATCATATTCCAAGCACCCTGATCCCTCAGTGTAAAAGCTGCCAGGTCCTGTGTTATCCTGATTGTGTTTCCACCATATTCAAATTGTCTCTTCTTGGCCACTTGTAATATTTCCCCCTTAATTTGGGAACTCTGGAACCTCGCTATAATATTCCTAGGAGTTTTATTTTTGGGATCTTTTTAAAGAGGTGCTTGGTGGATTCTTTCAACCTCTATTTTGCCCTCTGGTTCTAAAATATCAGGGCAATTTTCCTTGAGAATTTCTTGAAGGATGATTTCTAGGTTCCTTTTTTGATCATGATTTTTAGGTAGTCCAATAATTTTTAAATGATTTCTCCTGGATCTATGTTCCAGATTAGTGGTTTTCCCAATGAGATATTTCACATTGCCTTCTATTTTTTCATTTGTTTGGATATGTTTAATAGTGTCTCGATTTCTCATAAAGTCACTAGATTCCATTTGCTCCAATATAATTCTGAAGGAATGATTCTCTTCAGTGAGCTTTTGAGATTCTGTTTCCATCTGGCAAATTTGGCTTTTCAAGATATTCTTCTCCTCATTGGCTTTTTGAGCCTCTTTTGTCTTTTAAGTTAGTCTATTTTTTAATTTGTTATTTTCTTCAGTAAGGTTGGTGATTCTCTTTTTATGATTTTCTTGCATCAATCTCATTTCTCTTCCCAATTTTTCCTCCACTTCTCTTATTTGATTTTAAAAATCCTTCTCAAGCTCCTCTATGGCCTGTAAGCAGTTCATATTTTCCTTGGAAGCTTTTGGTGCAGCAGTTCTGACTTCATCTTCCTCCTGTTCCATGCTTTGATCCTTTTTGTTCCCCCAAAAAAGGAATCTAAAGTCATATTGCTTGCTTTGCTTCCTTTGCTTGCTCATGTTGCCACTCAATTACTTGACTTTTAAGCATTCTGCCACTGTAGAACTGCTTCCAGAGAGGAGAGCTTTGTCCCAAATCACTGGGGTTTTTTGCAGCTGCTGGAGATATTAGTTGGCTGCCCTTTCTGAAGTCTCCACATGCTCTGGCTCACTGGTCACATACCCCAGTATCTCCACCCTAGACAACAATCCAGATCCAAAGAGTTTAAAGCAAGAGGGTTTACCCCTTTGCATGATTGCTTGGTCCCCTGCACTCCCAGTCTCCCTGTTGCCAAAGTCTAAACTGACTTCTCACTTTGTCTTTGTCATCTATGGCTTGATAATTCTGAAAACCATCATAGCTGCTGGTGATTTACTCTCCCAATATCCCTCTTTTTTTAAACATTATAATAGTGTTCTGTTATGTTCACTCCCCAATAGTTGGTATTCATTTTATTTCCAGTTCCTTTCAAATATAAATATTGCTGCTATACATATTTATATATATACATATATATACATATACACACACATATATATATACATACACACACACACACACACACACACACACACACACACACACACATATATATATATAGCCTTTTCTCCTGCTTTTCCTTCTTAGGCTTTATGCCTAGTTGTAATATCACCAAATCCCATGACCTATGCTGTTTAGTGATATTGCTACCACAATTCCAAATTGTTTCACAAAGCATTTTAACCTCTTCACAGCTCTAATCAACAGATTTTCTGGGGACATGTTAGCCCTTAATCTCTTCAACATATACAATTTTCATCTTTGATAATCAGGTTGTTAAGAGGGTAAAACATTAGAGTTTGCTTTTTTTTCTTTCTAATATTTATTTCTCTACTTAATGATTTGGGAAACTCTTTCATATAGCTTTTTGTAGTTATAAAATTCTTTATTTTAAAACTTCCTATCTATATTTTTACTTATTTTTAAGTTCTTTTTCTCTCTTATGTATTTTTATGTTTTTCTGTAATTTTAATATTAGAGAAATGAATAGCAATAGGTTAAAGACCTTTTCTTTACCTCTGATCTTTTTAGAAAAGTACCTAGCATTTCTCCACTACAAATAATGATAGTTTTTATTTTTAGAGTGATATTGTACTTTAAAATGCTTTCAGAGTTATTTTATATAAAATAAAAAAAATGGTGAGTGCTTTTTTAGGAGATGGGATTTGGAAACCTCCATTTAGGTGCTGAGGCCCCCGGTTCCTGAGCAGTCACAGTTATTGAAGACCCAGGAAAGAAAATTCTTATAAACAGTCTTGGAAATTGTAACTGGTACCAGCATTCAATAACAGCTTTTACATTCATTCATTTACTCATTCATTCATTCATTTATCCTCATTGACTCAAGGAAAAAAATACAAGTTCCCATGGTACATAGAGTCCTTTGAATTCTGGTTCCATCTTGTGTACCCAGACTGGTTACATGTTATTACCCTTCTAATAATCTATGCTTTAACTGAATGATCAAATGGTTCTTCCCAGTACCCATCACTACATCTCTGTGTCTTTGTGCAATCTTACCCCATGCCTAGAATTTTCTCTACTCATCTCTACCTCATAGTATTGTTGTTAACACTAACAACTACTATTTATATAATCCTTTCAAATTTACAAAACATTTCTTGATTCTCACAGCAACCCTGTGAGTTAGGCACTACTATTATCATCCTCATTACAAAGAAAAAATTGAGATAAAGAAAAGCTTGTCTAGGATGACATAACTAATTATCTGAGACAGGTTTCAAACTCTGGTCTTCCTCACTACAAGTCCAATACTGTATCTCTGAACTACTTAGCTAGAATATCCAGCTCCCTTAAAGGCTAAGCTCAAGGCCCATTTCCTTCAAGAATTTTTTTTTCTGATTTCCTGGAGTTTTTATTCTTCCCCCTCCCCCACCCTACCATCCTCCTCCCAAACACACTGACTTTTTTTGTGTATGTAGTTTGTTTATATTTTATTGGAATATGTTATTTCTCCATACAGAATGTAAATTTTTTAAGGTGAGGTTTAATATCAGTTTTGTCTTTGTATCCCTACTGCCCAGCACACTGTCTGGCTCAAGGGTTGAAAATCTGCCACCTTGAGGTCACCTGTGGCCTTCTAGATCCTTGGGTGTGGCTTTTTGACTGAGTCCAAGTTTTACAGAATAAATCCTTTTATTAAAGGGATATGTTCAGTGAAGCATAGATTCAGTGAAAGAGCTACACTTGAGGACCTAGAGAGGGCCACATGTGGCCTCAAGGCTACAGGTTCCCCATCCCTGGTCTGGCTTAATTCTGATAATTTTTCTAGGCTCATTGGTTTCCTCTATGTAAGGAGGTCTCTGGTAAGGAAATTTTCTCTCACAACTCAAATTTAAGATTTGTTTTGCACATGACATTCTTGGAGAGCAAGATTATGCAGTCAGTATAAGTTAGAGGTAGGCCCTGAGTGCATGGTCCTACTGATTCAGAGAGCAGCTCTCTTTCCTCTAGTTGTAGGTGTTAAAATTTGGGGGGGGGAGTTGAATTGACTATGTTACCCCAGTTTTCCATATGCATGTCACAAATTTGCTTCTTTCAGAATTCCAGATCTCTTGCCTACATGTAGTATACATAACTGCAAAGATCAAATTGTTGTTATTCGTATCAGTGTTACCGTCTGTTTAAATTTGCTCCAAAAGCTTATTCCAATGCTGTTTGTTCCTACAGAATGTAGGTTTTCATAGGTCTCACCAAACTAGAAAGCCTTCAGAAATGGATCCTTTGACATGCTGAGTGTCTCTTGTCTGAAGACCCAGCCTAGCTCAGTTTGGAGTTAAGACCTCATTCCATGAGGGTTGCCAACTAAGTGATAAATGGTTTTGGACATCATAACCCAAGGAAACTCTTTACTGAAGCATAGAGGCATTTTAACCTCTACAGATTGTAGGGACATTTTAACATTTGAAAGGACTTCATAATAAATTTTCAACTCAGATTTTAATTAAAACAATTCAACTTTCCTAGAAAAGTAAGAAAAAATAATGGAAGTAAGAGAATTTGACTAAAAGGTATTTTAGAGGTAATAATGAATTTAGGATTCAGTATAATTATTATCTCTACACAGGGGATGTGATCTAATATCTTCTTAACCAAAATTGCCACATTTGCTTCAATAACAATTGTAGGAGAAAGGATATATTTGTGGTATTCAATTTCAAAAAGATTGCTTCTAGTAATCTAGTTGCTACGGCTAAATTGTAATATTCTTTTAATGAATACATTACTGCTTGATTCTTTAAAGCTTTTTACAAGGCTATGTAATGGCATAATTAAAGAGATTATTAGGTTGAAATGATATGCAATTTTTCTACTTTTTTTGTTAGTAAGGGAATATAGCAAAATTTGTATTTAAAGACAATCCTGTTCTTATATTTCCTAACATTAATCTTTGTCTGCCCAACAAATTGATCTTGTCCATGTAGAAACTATACATTCCATTGAAATAAATTTATGCCAATTTTCTTTGGCTTATAACTGCATCTTTCATTCTCACTTGCTCTCAGTCAAACTTTGCAATGTGCAGCTCACTATATATTCATAGATGTAAGAATACAGCTTCATACAATATCATGTGTATATAATATTATTGAGAGAAAGTAGCTAATTTCACTGGTAGTCAGTAAAAGTAAGATTTAAGCAAGTTAATAAATCCTTACTGGACATAAATATGCATATACATATATCCATACATACATATATATATACATACACACATACATATATACACACACATATATTATATCTAGTAATATTTTACTATACTACTCTATACTATAATTTATAATATATTATATTTATATATAGTTATATTTTATATATGTATCTATATAGATCTGTCTATAGATACATATGTAGCATGTGTGCCTAAATTCTTCTGTATAATAATCTATACACAGTCATGTATATGTATGCTTCTCTGTGTTTATACACAAATATACACATATCTGTCTGTATGTATATGTATGTATATATCTATGTGTGTATAATGCATACATGTATGCATCTACATATTAGAAAAGCCATAGAAAATGAATTGCATGAGCAGTAGTCATAACAATGTCCTTATAGTGAGTGGGCACGAAAGGTAATCAAATGTGGATGATAAAGCACCACGCATATTTGCAGAAGTACTGAATACTAGGTGGTAATTTATACCACTCTAAATGCAATGAGGTTAATATAAACAATGCACAAATCTATTTACAAATAAAATGATTTTTATATTCTTATATTTTCTTCCAAAATATCTTTGTTCTTTACCAAAAACTTGTAAGTTATTTCATTTTTTTTAATCCTGAGAATGGGCTAAGGGTAATATAATTAGTATATAAATATTTGTATAAACACACACATACTTTTATACATTCTACAGAACATGAGGTTTTTGTTTTGTTTTGTACTATATAGAAAAAAAGAAAAGTTTCTGGATTTTATTGATGGTGATAAGAGAGATTTAAAGAGAAAGGATACCAAATTATTCTCCCCCACATGTCAGCATAACAGTTTATCTATACTACATATGGCTTGTTACAATATACAACTACTTTTATTTCTCACTCCCTGAATTTTTACCTCCTTGTCTTTTTAAGTGAGAGGTTTGTGACTTTTTTCTGCATGTTGGACAACTTTGATGAAGTCAGTTTGATGAAGCCTATGTACTCTTCTCAGAAAAAGAAAAATAAAGTGCATTTTATGTAATATAGAGGATTACAAAGGAAACAACGCATATACATACATATATACATACATACACATATATTCAAAACAAACGTTTGATGTGCAAATTTAGACTATCCACCCCATGGGCTACTTGTGTCCAACTTTTGTCAGGACATTCCAAGCTAGTATTGGTCTCATCAGCCACAGATGGATTCCCTGTAACTTGACCCCAATATAGTGGTGTCATTTTGGTCACCTTCAAGAATGAAGTACCACAACTACACAAACACATACACACACACACACACACACGTGTGAATTAATCATTCAAGGACATTAGGTTAAGAACCTTGTTCTACTATACATTTTTCATTAGCTAAGTTCTGGATTTTTTACCTGAAAGCTTTTTTTTTTCATGAACTAACCTTCAAAATTTGTTCCAGATGTTAGAAGTTAACATCCTCTGAGATTTAGGGTAATGTCTCTTCCAGTATTTTCTTTCATTGTCTCTTGTCTTCCATTTTGTCTTTGCATGATAAGTGCATAGCTTGATATTTCTCTTGTAATTGGTTACTTAAGAAATACTTGCTTGTTTAACTGACTCATTTAAATATGAGAGCCAAATCTACTCTAGATGAACACAATACAAAAAAAAAAATTAAAAGCCCTTCTGGAGCCTGTGCTCTTCAGCTTCATTTGATTCTACTCTGCTTTAAGTACCATAATAATGTCTGATTAACTTCAATTCATTTCCCTATCTTAAGGAATTTCTATAGCCCAGTGCAAATGTGTTAATATAGACCTGCTCAGAAATTACAATATTTTGAATTGGATTGATTATCTTATTCAGAACAATGTCATTTAATGAGTAGGACTTTGAAGGAAATTCTTTAGCTTCATGAATTTACTTGATAGCAAAGAGAATTATATCTCTTTGGCTTTATTTCCAAAAGAGCATTTGTATCCTTAATGATATTTATGAGTACTCTTGAAATAAAATTCCTGATAAAATGAGAATTTATTATTTGTGGTACCTCTATTCAGAAGAAATCAACTACTGCATCAGGCATTGGTAGGTACCAGCACACCCAGCTCACAGAAGGATATCATCTAGGTCCCAGCACTAGTGCTGGTTCAAAGTATAAACAAGGCAATGGAAGGATGGGTGTGACACCCGTCCACAAAGACAGAGCCTTCAATAAAGTTTCAATGCTAATATTCTAACTGATTTCTTTAGTACCAATGAGTCACTATACTCCATGCTAATCATTTTATAACTTTTCTGTGTGGGACTAAACTGCCTGTTCTATACTGGATTCATTTTCTGCACTGGGTGCCTTTTTAATGATCCCCCTTTATGGGAAAACCTAGACTAGAACTAAAAGTTATATAATTGCCATTAGCAACTTCCCTTGGACAGCCAAGGTGATGACCCAATTAATATGAGCACTGGGGAGCCACTTGCCCTGCTGAGAACTCAGGCTTCCCTAGAGTTGAACCCTGGGCTACTCATGACAGCAGGTAAAGAACAGAAATTGGGGTGAGTCAATCGCCAGCCCCAGTGTCCTCATTTTAGTGAAGCTTCACAAGCCATTGTATTGGATGTATGAGTCTTAAAGTTGTAAAAAGAAGTAGCTTCAATGGCCTGGGACCACAACAAATTGAAGCAGAAATGTTCATTTTGCTACCATGTTAATGTCATCTGTGTTTCCTGAATAAATTAACCCCCTGAGGGGCAACTGAGTGGCACAGTGAATAGAGCCCTGGAGTCAGCAGGACCAGATTTCAAATCCAGCCTCAGACACTTGATACTAACTCTGTGACCTTGGGCAATTCACTTAACCCCAATTGACTTGCCTTCCCCCCTCCAAAAAAAAATGAAAACTAATAAATAACTCCCTGAATCGAAACCAGTCTCTAATTTCCAGTAATATTTCATGAATCTCCCTTGTTAGAAATGAAATATTCAACCCTTACTTTTACCCTGACTAATCTCCTGATAATAAATAAGCTTCCAGTGAGATGCCATCTCAATGCAACAGCTGCTTTATACCACCAGTACAAGACAGCAGGCTTTCCCCAGCAGATAAGTTGCTATTGAGCCAATGTTAATATCCCTCAAGTCAACTAAATTGTAAACTTGTTGAAATCATTAATAATTGTTATTGAAAAAAATGGATAAAAAAGATTCAGGTTGAGGCAGAAAGGAGTGTGCTAATCAAGATTGAAGATATGAATAGGCTTAAATTATGTGATATTAAAAACCTTTTTTTAAAATTAGTCAGTAGAGTACAGTGTTAAAAATTAATTTTCAGGCAGTTAAAAGCATCCTGTCTATGAATCATCATTGAAACTAATTTTGCTCTTACAGATAGTTGTTTTCCAGAGTTATAGCTTTTATTTTAAAAAGACAGTAAATGGAGAAAATGTCTATTTCTCTTTTAAGAATGTGTACACTGGGGCATATACTTACTAGCACAGCGAGTAAGAGCACCAGCTCCAGTGTCAGGTTGACCTGGGGATCAAATCTGGGCTCAGATACTTAGCACCATACCCAGAAATAACTGGCCATGTAACCTTGAGCAAGTTACTTAACCCTGATTACTTTAAAAAAAAGAATGTGCATACCTGAAGTCTGGTGGTTTGGGCCAGAAGGCCAAAGTTCCTACCGTTATCTGGGTGCTGTGTTTCTAAATCAAAGTTTCATTTTTTGAATCATAAATGTGCCACCTTTTCAATGTTGAAACTGCCCACTAAAATATATGTTATAATGGCAGACATTGCCTTTATTTAATTCATTATAGGCAACAAAATAGCACAGTGGTAAAGAACTGGAATCAGGAAGACATGAGTTCAAATTCAGGTCATATAATTACTGTTTTACACTGGTTGTCATGTAACCCCCCCCCTCTCCCTCCACATCTATAAGAAGAAGATAATAATAATATCTATATCTCACAATTGTGTGAGGATAAATTGAGATAATATTTGTAAAATGCTTTGCAAATCTTAAAATACTATGTAAATATTATTGTTATTATATATATATGTGATCATAAGGAGAAAATGAGAATCACTTTGGACAAATGGATCATTGACTAATATTAATAACCTTCTGTATTTCAGGTCTTCCAAATGATGAAATTTTATGTTGAATATGTTTAAAAAGAAATAGTATGATACAAATATAAATGATAAATAATAATAGAAATGCAAATGCATGGTTTTACCACAAATAGCAAATGGAGAAAAGTGGAAAAGGCAGGGATAGTCAGTATGTTAAAAAATCAGCCCATAAAATTTCATTAAACTCCTACTATGAGCAAAGTACTCAGTTAAGTGTTAGAGATACAAACAAAGGAAAGGAAAGGAAAAAGACAGTCTATGCTTTCAAGGAGTTCACAGTACAATGGGAGAGCAAACATGCAAATAATTTTACAATGCTATAGTCAGAATACATTTGAAACAATCAACTAGATTAGTTGTATTCTAGGTACTAGAATTAAAGGGGTCTTGAAAGACTTCCTGAAGAAGATGAAATTTTAGCTGAGACTTGAAGGAAGCCAGGAAATCCACTAGGCAAAGATGGGTAGGGAGGGAATCCCAGGAATAGGGAATAGCCAGTGTAAATGCCAGCGTTCAGGAGATGGAGCATTGTTCTTTGTGTTTTTGTTTGTTTTGTTTTGTTTCTTGAAACAGCAAAGAGGCCAGTGTCACTGGATTGCAGAATATGTGGTGGTGGTGATGGGGATGGCAGGAGGATGCAAGATATAAAAAGACTGGTAAAGTGAGAGGGGCAGCTTATGAAGGGCTTTGTAAGCAAAACGGACCATTTAATATCTGATCCTGGATGTTATCAGAAGCCACTAGAATTTATTGAGTAAGTCTGGGCAGGGGTGGGGAACTTGTGATCTCAAGGCAATATGTGGCCTTCTAGGTACTTGGGTGTGATCTTTTAATTGACACCAAGTTTCATAGAACAGATAGTTTTATAAAGGGGATTTGTTCTATGAAGTTTGGATAGAGTCAAAAGGCTGAACTTGAGGACTTAAAGGGCCATATGTAACCTTGAGGCTATAGGTTCCCCATCCACAGAAAATGGTCTTTACTCTTCCAATTTCTATTTTTTCTCCTCCAATATCCTTAAGGGGTTAATTTTTCCTTTTGGCTATTCCATATCTTCTCATCCCACCTTCATGAAGCTTATCCTTGGAATGTCCCGTGTTCTGAATTTGACTCCCCTTACTATCAACACTCTAACTCCCCTAGTATAATTTTAGTTCACTCCTGGTAGATCCTATGAAGAAAGAGATGTAATTAAAGCATATGTCCCAGGATATTAATATTTTAAAAGTTCATAGGATTATAGACGTATATCTAGATGGGATCTTAGAGGTCATTATATTTACTACCCTTATTTTAGTATGTGGGAACTAAAACTCAGAGAGATTGTGACTTTCCCAAAGCCACACATAGGGAGTGGCAGAACCAGAATTCAAAATCAGGTAACTGGATTCCAAAACTATTATTCTTTCCATTACATCAGTTGTTTTTTAATCCAAATTAATATCTAGTTGGTGGAATTTCAGGAAATGTGAAGAAGAAATATATTGTATGATGCTTTGCAACCAGTGCTCACTTCTTGATATGAACACATATCCTTGAAGGTAGGCACTAAACCATTTGTCTTATATCTCCCCAGCAATATTTAATATCATATTGTGCACATTTTAAGTTATTTTTATACATTATTTTTTTAATTTATGGAATAAAAGAAGCATTTCGATAACATAGCATAATGAAAAATAGATGATCACACATAAGTCATTTTGACTATTATAAATATCCAAATTAATGACAAAGGGCATATGAAGGAAGACACTATTTTTATCCAGAGAAAGAAATAATAAATAGAATACATATGTACATACACACATACATACATTTGTATCTAATGATAGCCATCTCTGGAGGGAGGGGAGGTAAGAAAAATAAAATAAATACATCTATATAATAGCTTTATTATATATTTAAAAGGCATATCAATTTATACAAAACAGACTTGCAAATTTATGCTATAAATTTTTGGTTGTTTTCTTGACTCCCCCCAGAAGCCACAGGAACTAGAACAGTCCTCAGAACACAGTAGGTACATAATAAATGTTTCTTGGTTAATTCATTTATTTTCCTAGATCTCTCCTTGCTTCCACTGTTGCATATTTTAATTAGAGGGCCCTCAAAAGAAAAATCATGGATTATCATTTGCCCAGACTTTCTGCCAGTTTACTCAACTGCTTTTGACAACTAGAGTTAACCAAAGAAGTATTAATATTCCTTCTTTCAAATGCATACACACAGAGAGAGTTCTAAAAAAATGTGGCATTTGTGTTTATCATATATTGTGTCATTCTCATATTCATATCCTTCTTCCTTGAGTATAAATATTTTTTTCTTTAATCTTTCTCTCAGTCTCTCTCTCTCTCTCTCTCTCTCTCTCTCTCTCTCTCTCTGTCTCTCTCTCTCTCTCTCTCTCTCTCTCTCTCTCTCTCTCTCTCTCTCTGTCTCTCTCTCTCTCTGTCTCTCTGTCTCTCTGTCTCTGTCTCTCTCTCTCTGTCTCTGTCTCTCTGTCTCTCTCTGTCTCTCTCTCTGTCTCTCTCTCTCTGTCTCTCTCTCTGTCTCTCTGT
>NW_027185798.1:51430797-51494224 GCF_028583685.1 Petaurus breviceps papuanus | reverse complement strand
TCTGTCTGTCTCTCTGTCTGTCTGTCTGTCTGTCTGTCTCTCTCTCTCTCTCTCTCTCTCTCTCTCTCTCTCTCTCTCTCTCTCTCTTTCTCTTTCTCTCTCTGTCCCCGTTTCTGTCTCTCTGTCTCTATCACTGTTTTTCTCTGGGCATCCCTCTGCCTGTTTTTTTTTTTCTTTTTCTCTGTCTCCCATCATCACTGTCATCATCATCATCATCATCATCATCATCATCATCATTATCATCATCATCAATATATCTGAAAAACAAACAGAAAGAAAAATGAAAAAAAGAAAGACATTCTTTTAGGTGCTGTACAGGCTCCTCTGCCATGACAAGGGAGTGATCCAGGAGGGGGTTCCTTGTCATAACTAAATCCAAATATTTTTAGTTCAATTACATTTGATGATTTCTCAGCCTGATTTTCAGTTCATGAAGAGTTTTACATATCAAAGAAGACATATGAGTGATTCATTATGACAACTAGTCAAATTCAACTTTGAATATCTACCAATCTATATTTATATTCATGATTTTTAAGAAAGTGGAATACCAGTTTATGAATAAGGGAATTATACTACACAAATTCAGAGTTGGTGTTAGTGTAAGTCACAGACTTTTGCTCATTCACTAATTCATTAAATATATATTTATTAACTTCTCAGACTGTTGCAGGAACTGTGACATGCATTGAAATATGAAAGAGAAATGGAAACTAACCCCTTCCCTTAATGAGCTTATATTCGAATGGAGGGGATGCAACATTTTCTCAAGTAAGTGCCATGTAACTTAAAGAAAGAGAGAAAAATCAAAGTACAAGGGTCCTTTAGAGGTGCCCCCTAGGTTTAATCATTTTAAAAGTAAATAATTTATGATAACAAAATTATTTATAACTATATATATTCATTTACATAATTAATATAAATCAATTAATAACAACTGTATTGTGGCTATAATTTCTAAACAAAGCCCTATAAATAATAACTGTTGCTTTGTTATTCAAAGGAATCTAATAGTTTTACTATAACACTTCAGGTCAGCAGCGACTTAGAAGCCACAGGACCTTTAAAGGTTAAAAATTCTGTGTTTTCAGATGGCAGAAACAGCTTAGGAGTTAGTTTTGAACCCAGATAATCTCAGGCCACATAAAACTTCTACTCTTTTAAAAGATGTATTTTATTAACTTTTAAAAAAAATTGACAGAAACCTATTTTTTCTCTTTTATATTCCATTGAGGGGGAAATGAAAAAGAAGCTCCTTGTAATATTGTTAACCAAAACAAATTCCTCATTGGTATACACACATACACACACACACACACATACACACACACACACACACACATATATATATATATATATATATATATATGAATATATGCTTGTGTGTATGTATAAACACAAATAAACACACATATAAATACACACACATCCTTCTGAACTCTGAATCCATCACCTTTCTGACCTTTCTTTCAGGAGTTGATTATCATGTTTTATCATTGTGCTGATTAGAGTTCTGTAGATTTCAAAGTTACTTGCCTTTATAATCTTGCTAGTATATAAACTGTTTTCCAAGTTCTATTCCTTTTATTCTAGTTAAGTTAATAAAAGTCTTCAAAATTGTTTTTTTTTATTAATTGCCCTGGTTCTGCTTACTTCACTCTGCATAAAATCATATGAGCCTTTCAATGTCTCTTGAAAATTCTCAATTTCTTCACTTCTTAAGGCAGCTTTGTATTATATCACACTCATATACCACCCTTTGTTCATTCTGGGAGTCGTAAGTGAGAAAAGAAGTATGTACAAGGCACGTGGAATAGCTTGATCAAAGGCATCAAATGAAGAGGTGAGGGGCTCAGGAAACAATAACTGGCAAGTTTGGATTTCACAAAGTACATGATGGGGAATGATTTGAAATATTAGTTCTCTAAATGTTAGTTTCCTCATATATAAAATGAAAGTTACTTACTCAATAAGCATTTATTAAAGTTCCTAATATGTTTCAGGCACTATGCTAATCTCTGAAGATACAAAAAGAGGCAAAATACTTCCCTTGCCCAGGAGGAACTCACAGTCTAGTGGTGGGAGAGAACATGCAAACAGATTTATACAAACAAGCTATGTACATGGTAAATAGGAAATAATTAAAAGAGGAAAAAAAACACTATTCCCCAGATGGGTTTGGAAGGCATTCCTGTAGATGCTTGGATTTTAGTTGAGATTTAAAGGAAATTAAGGCAACCAGAAATGGAGATGAGGAGACAGAGCATCTTTGTAGGTGTAGGGGACATTCAGAGAAAATTCTCAGAGCTGAGAGATAAAGTGTCTTATTTGTGGAATATCAAGAAGGACAGTGTTACTGAATCAAAGAGTACATGATTGAGAGTAAAGTATAAGAAGGCTGGAAAATTAAGAGAGGCCTAAGTTATGAATATTTTTGAATGTCAAACAGAGCATTTTTTATTTATATGTATGATCTTAGAGGTGATAGGGAACCATTGTAGTTCATTGAGGAGTGGGATAACATGGTAGTCCAGTGCTTTAGGAAAATCAGCCTGAATTCAGAGAAGATTGAAACAGGGAGAAGTTCGAAGCAGGCCAAGCCACCAACATTGTATTTCAATAAAACAGGAATGAGATGATGAGGATGGCCTTGTCAGAAAAGAGAAGGGGACATATTTAAGAGATTGTTGCAAAGATGAAATTGATTGGTCTTGGCAACAGATTGAATTGGCAGGGATAGTGAGAAGTAGAAAATGGCACCTAGGTTGTCAGCCTGACAGACTGGGAATATTGGCGTCCCCTCAATGAAGAAGCTTGGGGTGGTAAGAATTTGGGGGGGAGATAAAGATTTCAGTTTTGGATATGCCATTGTATTCGGTTCTCTCTATGGATCTAAGAACCTTGATCCTAAGTAATTCCAAAAGAATTTGGCACTCCTGGTTATGAGTCATGAATATGAGGATAAATGCAGATCTTATGTCCTTCTAGATAAGTAAGAAGAAACTAAAGAGATCACACACATACCTGGAAGGGAACTTAGAGATTATTTAGTTTATTTCCTTACTCTACAGACAGGCCCTCCAATTTAGAAAACCCAGAAAAACTTGGAACACATTTCCAGAAAGGTATATAATAAATATAATTATTTTTGCTGAATCATATGATTTCTCTTTCTTTTAAAATTTGCATTGTAAAGGATAGCTTGAAGGGTAGGGAAAGTGATATATTTGGAAGTAAATATGTTATATCAACAACAAAAAAAGTCTTTGTTATAATTCAAATTCTAAAGTCTATTTACATTCCAAGCAGATAAATTATACACTTTTAACAAGTTAAATGTCTTTTTTTAATGAATTAATGCAATTTAAAAAATTATACTTTTAAAATTATAATTTAATTTGTTATATTCTAAAGTTAATTAAGAAACAAACATAAAAGCTGCAATTTGGTGCTACCTTTTTGAGAACCATGAAAAAATAAAATGTTTCATTAATTTCCAGGGCTTCACAGTGACTATAAGGATGCTATTATCATTAAGACCACTTCCAAAGCACAAGAAAGAATAGTCTCATGAAGCAAGCTAAACACAAGATATTGATAACCCATTGCTTTTAATTTCTTTCTTTTTCTTCTTCCTCCTTCTCCTTTATAGAAGCTATATGGAAAAAATAAACTTCCCTTTTTCACATTGTGCAAAAGCTATAGCCTCTGGTATATTACTATTTCAAGATTATATAGATAGGATGGCACAAAATATATCATTAAATGATATTTGACTAGGAAAGAGGGTGAGATAGATAGCATGCAAAAGGGGAAAAAATCCTCCATTAGTATATACACAGTGAAAAAAAGAACTACAAAAATGTCTTGGGATGTTGGTATACCACAACTGCCATCACCACCAAGCAACAAGAGATGATTTACTGAAATATATAGACAAGGGTCTTATAGAATAAACTGTGGATGCTTTCATATCTGCACTATTAGAGAGAACCCACTGATGAGCTCTTACATCCTCTGGAGAGATGAAATAGTCAAAGAATCAAGTGTTATAGGCATCTTGGGGAATCTTCAAGAAATAACAGACACAGCCCTTTAATATTTATGAATGTGTCTTCATGAAATCAGATTTAGAAAAAGCACTATCCATGAGACCTTTTACACTGATGATACTTCAGTACTTCAAATACACTTAGGATTTCTTCTATAGATGTTAATAACAACTTCTCAATGACTCAAAATATTCTTTTTCACTGTTGCTAAAAATACACAAAATATTAAAACGGATCTAAGAACTTATTGATTTCGATATTGCTTCCATATCCCTCTACAATAAAAAAAACCCTAGTCGTCACAATCTATGCCTTCATCTGGTGTGATTCTTGCCCATTTTCCTCGAGTAAGTTCTTCACATGGGGTATACTAAATACACCTTCCTCACTTTTTTCTTGACATCACAAAGATAGTAATGGTGTATATGTGGTTTCTATTGAGTTTATGTCACCATATCAACCTATGGCTTCCATTGGTTAATAATTAAGTTGGAAGGGTGAGAATGACTCTTCAACTTGTTGAGAACATTATTTAGGAGTAGTGAGCCATGTAGAACTGCTTGATGAAGTTTATTCCCTTTGAACTTGAAATTACCACAACAGGAATCAAGAATAAACTTATTTCATATGAATTTACAATTCCCAAGATGGCTCTTACTCCAAATCACTAATTTTAATTATTGGAAATATCAAATCCTTGTATAAATCATTTAAAACAATAGGAACTAAAAATGCAACCACATATATACTTATAAGTCAGCCATTTCAAAGCTGCTTCCAATCTTGCACTGAATGGTACAGTAGAGCTTATAAAGAGATAGATGGCAGTAAGAGCTTAGCAATCCATTGGAAGGAAATACCTCCATGAAAAGTGGGAGTTAACTTATTTTTCCTGAATTAGCATGCTAAATCTCCTGTTTTCTCTTGGGATTAGAAGATGATAAAAGCCCTTTTTTTCCAGAGAAAGAAATATTCTCATACTTATAATAATGACCTGTGTTGTTTAATAACACTCTACTATAATTAGATTCCTGTTTATTTTCTACCCCTATGTTTAATATGGATATGATGAAGAATATTCTTGTTTTAATGTACTAAATTATTGTTACATTATGCATTTTATACTTGAACTAAATATTTCTACTCTTTTTTTCCTTTTTAAATTATTTCAAACAGGTGTCTTTGTTTTAATAGGAGGAATTCTAAATCACCAATTAAAAAAACACTCATTTATACCCTGGAGCCAAGTCTAACACATGAATAGCTGAGAAATAAACCATAGCAAAAAGGGCACTGAAAGAAAATCAATACTGGTGGAGAAATCAAAACTAATGTTAGTATTGGCTCTATTCAAAGGGAAAAAAATCATAAAATTGAAGGTGGCATTTGAATTTTACAATATGAAAGAATGAGAAGGAATGGTTGAGTTCAGAAGACCACAGGATCATAGAACTGGAGCTGTAAGGAGGCATCTAGTCCAAGAATTCTTAAACTTTTCTATGTCATAGACTCCACTGGAAATTTGGTGAAGTCAATGGGCCTCTTCTCAGAATAAGGGAAAGACTTTCTATTGAAATACATTCAACAAAATATTTTTTAAAATATTCTTGGGTTTAAAAATGCCTGATCAAGTCAAACATACTAATTTTACAGATGAGGAATCTGAACTCAGAAGGGAAGATTATGGATTTGTCCAAATTCACATATGCGGTCAGCCTCAAATTTGGGATCTGAACCCAAGACTTTTAACTAAAGGATGGTTAGAAAAGTCAGTTGGGATAAGCTCTGAGAACGCATTGAGGGATAGAAAGATTAGGGACCTGGATGAGGGAAAGAAGAGGTGTAAAGGGTGAAGCATGGGAGAGAGTTAGACTGATAAGCCATAGGAGTGATGCAAAAAACATCAGAGCTTATAATTAGCTTGCTCTTGGGGATTTTCTTCAGAAAGAAATTTCAACGGATTCCTGTCTGATGCAGACCAGTTGTAGCAGGTCCCTCCACCACAGGTGAAAGACTTGCAGGTAAAGACACTAAACTGACTGATAAATACCCATGTGTGCAGTTTCTTACCCTCAAGGAGTTCTGCCTGGCTCTGTACCTTATCTGATCTACTCATGGTTAGAGGACCTAAATGTGGTTGAGGTATGCTTACTCTTGATTAATAACTCTATGTCCCTTTGCCTATTTCACTACAAAATGTGAAACTACCTAACATCTTTGTGTTACCTTGGAATAGGATCTTTTGCCAATGTGAGCAGATTGTGTATGGATGTTGTTTCTATGAGCAGCTCTCTTTGCCCTGACTAGACAGAGATGTAGCTTCAGAGAAAGGTAGTGAATTGGATGTGCATCCATCCTCCTTTTCCTATATGAGTATGTCCATGTGTCTGGTAAATGATTTAATACTTAGGTCATAGGTAGATAGATTGTGAGTTGGAAGAGATTTCGAGGTAATGTAGTCTAAGTCCCTCAATTTACAGATAAACTGAGGTTAAGTCACAGTAAATGGCTTGCCCACAGCCATCCAAATGGTCATTCTTAGAACCAGGTTTTGAACCTCTGACTTCCAATTCCAGCACCATTTCCCATATAATCCTCTCCCTTTCAACTTAGAGTGAGAGTTTGTCTAGATTGCTTGAAACATCAGTGTGAACAACAAATAAATGTATGCTTTTAAAAACTTTTGGGTTGAGAGAGGTAGGGTAACTGATAGGGGAGGGGACAGAAGAACAAAGCTAAAAAAATGGAAATAGTAATCTTTAATACTGGAAATTTCTTCATCATCATCTAGGGCTGCTATCCTAGGGCCCCACAATAATGTCTGATGGTGCTGAGTACAAGTTTCTCTTTACTAAATTCCCCATCAGAAATATACTGCAGTATTTTTTTTTCTTCTGGAAAATGAAGCCAATAGTTATTACACTCTACCAGAGGCCTAGTGTTTTCACTATGTGACTATGTCAGATATTGATCTTAGGAAGAATTTCCAATTTGCCACTGTAGTGCTGAGATGATTTTTAATTGTTGATCAAGAGAGCATAAATGCATGGCAATTATTTCAAGTCTGTTTAAGAGAATTAGCAGAGGATTTTGATATTCAATTAATGGACAATAAGTGTTCCAGGATGAGTAATAAATGCTAGTCAGGAGTCAGTATTTTTTCTCATTTACATCAATAAAATATTGTTTTGAAAATAATAGTTAGACCCCAATGTTTCTTCTGTTGTAGTACAAGAACAACAAAATCAGACAAGCTTATGTTTAATATAGGTACCTTCACCCAACACTACACTCTCCCTCATAAGTAACTTTCTATCTTGCTCATTTTCTCCTAAAGGATATGAAAATAAATATGTGAAGAGCTTTAATGAGAACTGCTGATATTATTTAAAGGTAAAATATTACAATTTGATCTTTGGTCTTTTTTCTGCTATATTTATCTCCTGTAGAATTAATATATTTATTACTTAAGTTATCATTTATATACTTATTGAGATGTTTTTGTCATCAGTTTAAACTACTAGCATTCCTTTTATACCTACTTAGCCGTAACATTCCATAATTTCTTTACAGAGTATCTACTTAATATGTAAATTCCTTTGGTTTTGTCATATTGGGGATATGGCAGGTACAATGCTCAATTATTACCTCTGATTCTCACTAAACAACTTGCCTACTTTCTTTTCAAAAAAATCACAGAATTTTAGAAACTGGAAGAATTACAAGGCCATCTAGCATAATACATACTCTCTCTATATATACATATATACACACATATCTATATAAACACATATGTGTATATGTATATGTGTGTGCATATGTATATAATGCATACACATTCACACATATATACACATATAGATTATAAGGGATGGTTATCTGGAAAGATTTATAGACTGGGATACAGAGGAAAATCTAGCCAATATAAAAATAAATGATACAAATCTAAATCTATATTAAAACTTATACTATTACTCTGCTACAGCTTGATAACATTTTGGTTAACTTTCAGAACTATAAATGCCTTATTTTTTATAATATCTAGCCTAAAATACCAGAAAGCAGACTTGAGTCAGGTCTTTCACACAATATATGTGTACATGTTGACTTCCCTAATGGAATATAAATTCCTTGAGAACAGGGATTACTTCATTTTTATCTATGTGACCATAATACCTAGTACAATGCATGACTCATAGATGGTGATTAATAAACACATGCTTGTTGATACTAGATTTGTATCCCAAAAAGATCATAAAAATGGAATAGAACCCACATGTACAAAGATATTTATAGCAGTTTTTCTGGTGTTGGCAAAGAATTGTAAATTGAGGGGATACCCATCAACAGGAAAACGAATGAACAGATTGTGGTATATGAATGTAATGGAATACTATTGTTCCATAAGAAATGATGAGCAGGAAGACTTCAGAAAAAAAGTTGGAAAGACTTGCATGAACTAATGCTCAGTGAAATGAGCAGAACCAGGAGAAAACTATACACAATAAAAGCAACATTGTGCAATGACTTTGTTAGACTTAGCTCTTCTGCAATGATGTAAGAAAATTCCAGAAGTCTTATGGATAATGCTATACACAACCAGAGAAAGAACTACGGAGTTGGAATGCAGATTGAAGCAGACTATTTTCTCTTTTGTTGTTTTCCCTCCCTTTCTCATGGTGTTTCCTTTTCATTCTGTTTCTTCTTTCACAACAAAATTAATGTGGAAATATGTTTACATGATCGTACATATATAACCCATATCAGATTGCACACTATCTTTGGGAGGGGGAGTAGAGCTTAATATCTTATAAAAGTGAATGTTGAAAACAAAAAAAAATATTTTAAAATGCCTGTTGATTGATTGAATGAGTAAAACTGATTGTCTTCTTGCATACTATGCTATTCCTAAAGCACCATTAGATATAATAGCTTTCTCAGTTGCCCTACCATACTGTTGATTCAAATTGGGCTTCCTGTCAGCTAAATTTATGTTTAGCAATACCTCTTCTGTTTCATGCTTGTGAGTATGATATTTTGAACCAAGTGTAAAATCATGCATATTATAATTAAATTTCATCTTGATTGACTGGGCAAGGTGTCCTACCCTATCAAGAACTTTCTGGGTCCTGATAACCATGCATGTTAGCTTGCCCACTTCATCTTGGGTAATCTGAAAATTTGAAAGGCATGCTATCTATATATTTATGTAAATCACTTTTAAAATTGGTAGAACAAAAAGTTAGGGTCAAGCAATACTCCCTGGAGCACTCTTCAAGACACCACCTTCCATTTTGAAAGAACCAGTTAGTCTTTGGATTTTGGCTATTCAACCTGTTTTGAACCCATCTATCTGAACTAAAAAGTTCACAATTATCAATTTCATTAAAAAAATATTAGAAACTTTTATTGAGTGATTTGTTAAAATTCTAGGTGAATTAATTCTTCAGAAATTCTGGCCATATGCCTCCCAAATTATGTGGATCTTTTCAGGCATGAATTATTATTGGTAATGAGATTTAACATAGGGGGTGGAGCTAAGATGGTAGCATAGAAGCAGGAAAACTCTGTATACTCCCTTCATAATGACCTCAAATACCTATGAAAATGAATCTAAACAAACTTTAGGGCTACAGAACCCACAAAGTGACAGAGAGAAACAAACCTCCCACTGAAGACAGGCCAACAGGCCAGTAGGAAGGGTTCATTACAGTGGCCTAAGTGAGTCTGCGGTTTTAGCTTCAGGATGGCCACAACCAGCCCTGGGTGGAGGGACTTCAGGAAAGTGGATCACCAGAAGCTGTGGCAGTTTCCAGAATTATCAACTCATAAATGCCAAATACAAAGGACTTCAGCATGGACTTTGTGGGAAAAGGTTGGTCTACCTGAAAGTCATGATCAAAAAAAGAAACTAGAAATCATCCTTCAAGAAATTCTCCAGGAAAATTGCCCTGATGTTTTAGAACCAGAGGGCAAAATAGAGGTTTAAAAAATCTACTGATCACTTCTTGAAAAAGATCCCCAAAAAGAAAACTCCTAGGAATATTATAGCCAGGTTCCAGAGTTCCCAGGTCAAGGAGAAAATATTACAAGCAGCCAAGAAGAAACAATTTGAATATTGTGGAAACACAATCATGTTAACACAGGATCTGGCACCTTCTACATTGAGGGACTGAAGGGCTTAGAATATAATATTTTGAAGGTCAAAGGAGCTGGGATTAAAACCAAGAATCACCTATCCAGCAAAACTGAGTATCATGTTTCAGGGGAAAATGTGCTCATTTAATGGAATAGAGGACTTTCAAGCATTCTTGATGAAAAAAACCGGAGTTGAATAGAAAATTTGACACTCAGATACAAGAAGCATGAGAAGGTAAACAGGGAAAAGAAATCATAAGTTGATTTATTGTTGAACTATTTACATCCCTACATAGAAAAATGGTAATTTTAACTTATGACACTTTTCTCAGTATGAGAATAGTTGAAGGGAACATAAATGTATATATTTATATGTATATGTACATATATATGTGTCTGTATAGGAGGGTCTATTGGTGTATGAATACATGTGTGAGTGTATATATATATATATATATATGTGTGTGTGTGTGTGTGTGTGTGTGTGTACAGGTATACATAGACAGAGGGCACAGGACCAATTGAATAGGAAGGCATGATAATTAAAAGGTGAAATTGAGAGGTGAGAGAGGAATATGAGAGGAAATGGGGAGAGATGGAATGGTTTAAATTATCTCATATAAAAGAGGCAAGGTAAAACTGTTACAATGGAAGGGAAGAACAGGAAGGCAAAAGGGAATAAGCCAAACTTACTCTCATTTAATTTGGCTTATGGAGGGAATGACATACACACTCTATAGGGTATGTCATCCTACAGGAGAGTAGGGGGAAAGGGGATGAGAGGGGGGATGATGAAAGGGAGGGAAGGTTGAGGGGAGAGGGAAGTTGGAAGCACACAATTTTGAAAAGGGAGAGGGTCAAAGTAGAGAATAGAACAAGTGGGGAGTGGGATGGAAGGGAGGGAAATATAATCAGTCTTTCACAATACATCCACTTTGGAAATGTTTTGAATAGATACACATGTACAACCTATTTGGAATTGCTTATCTTCCCAGTAAGGGTGGGTGAGGAGGGAGAAAGGGAAATTATCTGGAATTCAAAGTTTTAAAATCAAGTGTTTAAAAAATATATTATTATTTTTTATATGCAACTGGGAAATAAGATGCACAGGTACTGAGTTATATAGATCCATCTTGCCCGACTAGAAAGTCAGAGGGGTTGTGGGGGAGGATATAGGAGAGAGCAGACTGGGGGAGGGGGTATACAGTGGGATAGCTGTTTTGGGGTGATGGGTAGGGGAAAGACAGGGAGGACATTTTTAATACAAAATCTTGTGGGAATGAATGATGTAAATTAAAAATAAACATAAAATTTAATTTAAAAAAGAGGAATAAAAACAAAAACAAAACTGATGTCAGAATAAATGCTCTCTTGGTCTCAGGGGGAAAAAGTCTTACCCTATTTATTCATACCACTTACCTTTCTTTTGTTCACAAAGATAAAGTCACATTTTACTCTTGTTAAGTCTTTTCAGTTTTCTAACCTCATTGGGGTTTTCTTGGCAAGGTAATGAAGTGGTTTGCCATTTCCTTCTCATTTGACAGGTAAAGAATCGAGGCAAACATGGTCTCCTGGCTAGTAAGTGTCCTAGGCTGAATTTGAACTCACATCCTCTGACTCCAAGGCTGATTCTCTATCCACTCAGTCACTAGCTTCCCCTTACAAATTACATTAAAATTAAAAAACAACCCAGACATATCAGCAATCTCCAATATATTTGACATTTCTCTAAGCATATATACACACATGTTTAATACCTCGAAATGAATGCTAGTGATGACTATTCTATTTTTAATATTTAAAAAGTTGTTTTATATTTCAGAAACATAATCAAATATGAGTGTTAGCATGTACAAAGAAGAACATGAAAAGAGGATTGCATATCAGACCAGGAATCTTTTTACAAGCAGCTTTCATTTTTAAAAGATATAATAAATTCAATACATTAATTTCAAAACTTTCCTGAATTTCTGGGTCTCCTGTTCTCTTCTATGCATTAAAAATTTTTTAACATGACTCTCTTTTCTTCTCTTTTTGGAGGAAAATCTCTAGTGTTATTCCTCTTTCCCTTTCAAATCACAGCCCCCAAAGTAGTACTCCCTGAAAAAATATCTTGCCTTGTAACAAATCCATGAGAAACAAACATATATTGGTTATGTTTCAAAATGTGCAACTCATTTTACCCCACTTGAAACCTGTAACTCACTGTCAGGTGACAAGGCAACATGCTTCTATAAATGAATGCCCTTCCTAAAAAGGAAAGCCTTTGAAGACACATACACATATGTATACAATACACGCATATAAATAATATATGCACACATAATTCCACATATAATTCCACATATGTACATGTGTGTACATGTATATAAGGATAAACATATACACATATAGCTATACATTGTTAGATACACACCTATATTCATATACATACATACATACATACACATACCTACACACACACACAGAGTTAAAAAGATCTTCTTGGTGCTGCCTCAAATTTTGCCAATTAGAAATCCCTATGGAGCAGCAAGCATGGATACCTAAGGATCCCTGAAGCACTTGAAAGGGGTCCACAAGGTCAAAACTCTTTCCAAATAATACTGGCATTACTTGTCTATTAAAATACTTCTTTCTTTTCCAACTATGTATTTCTGTGAGTCCATAATTTCTTTCTATATTTCAACCAAAACAATATATCACAGAAGATTGAAATGCAGAAACACATGATAATCTAGTTGTTTTTTTTTTTTGTTAAGCTAGACATTAATAATATTATCAAAAAAGTATAAAATGAACTAACATTCTTCTGAAGAAAATTTTGGTCAAGAATATACTTTTAAAAATGTTACTTATATTAATATGTAATGGGTTTATTAGAATTATTTTTGAATTGAAAAACACATATTTCAAATTTTTCAGTTTGAATTTTTAGCAAATACTATTGATTATAACACCCATAAACAAAAGCTCTTTTGGTACTCTTTTTTTAAGGGTTTGTAAGTGTCCCAAGATCTAAAAGTTTGAGAATTGCCACTATAGATTAACACCACACCCTGCCTTAAATATATGTATCACAGGAGGGTTTATAATTATTCACATCTTTATTCAAATTACTTTAATCAGATTGAGTTCTCTTTTTCTGACACATTAACTTCAATTGAAGTGAAGATATGGAAGCTTTGCAGTGGTGTTACAAGGCAATCAAGGAGCAGACCATTGCATATAGGGATTCAGAAGCCACTCCAACTGTTTCCTCACTCTCCACTTTGCTATTTCTCATCAGTGTTGGCTTTTACATTGCTCTTTCATTAAGCACAAGGCCCCCAGATGAAACTTAAGTTTCTGTGCAGAGGTACCAAATACTTCAACATTTCCATTCACTATCTATATTGAATAACATTAATATATAAGGATGCCCTTGCTCACTCAATTTTGTCCAAGTTCCTTCTCATGCCCTCCCCTCATCCGTAGCTCTAGGCAAGTCAAGGGCCAACACAATGCATGACCCCCAGATCAACAGGGTGGCATATTAAAAATGAACACTTTAGCTGATTCTAACTTCCTTAAAACCAACAGTTCCTTGGTTTTTGTCTCTGTATCCTAGTAATTCAGTGCCAGGTCTAGAACACAGTAAACACTTAGATGCCTGCTGAATTGAATTGAAATACAAATTAAAATTTTGTACCAGGAATTCATGCCTCCCAAACAAATTAATACAAACTTGCCTTTTACCTTTACTGCACATCAGAAGAGCAAAAGAAATAGGGATGAAGAAGAAAGAATTCTATAGAGGAAATTAAAGATTCGTTTGCATTCATCAATGAGCCAGTGACATTGTAATGGTTTCATAGATGCTAACAGACAAATAATTGTCATTGTAAAATTCTGCAGGACTCAGAAGGACAATATTTCACTGTGGAAGAAATATCTGCATTTAAATCAAAATAGATCATGAATTTAGAAAGCAAACATCATGCAATAAAAGACAAAATTAAGAAAAAAATGTCTGTGTGTATTTGCCAAACTTACTCACATAATTTGAAATATATAAGTGACCTCATTGGTCATTGAGTCCAGACCATACAGGAAAAAAAACAAAACAAAGGACTATAACATATCTACAGCTGCCTATCAACCTCTTCTTACAGCCCTCTACCTCTGAAGGAAACTCATTCTATTTTAACACAATTCTAGTAATTAAGAAGGAGATGGCATGGTGGTTACCACTCTGGCCATGGAATCAGGAACACTTACCAGCTATGTGACCTTGGGCAAGTCACTCAATTCTGTTTGCTTCAGTTTCCTCATCTGTAAAATGAGTTAGAAAAGGAAATGACAAACTACTCCAATATCTGCCAAGAAAGCCACAAATGAGATCAAAAAGCGTTGGACATGACCGAATAACAGGTGATTAAGAACCTTTTATATTTGGTTTGTTTGGTTTTTCCCCAGAATAGAATAAAACATTCATTTCCCTCTTAGAATGTTTTGATCAGTGCTTCTGATTCTGCTCTTTATAATCAAGCAGGATAAGAACAATCCCTCCTCCACATGAAAATCCTTCAAATACTTGAAAGCACCTACTATACCTCCCATCTTGTGCTCTATCATTTATAACACTTTGTTTCTTAAAAGTCATATTCCCCCAAGGTCAGGGGTGGGTAAGCCAAGATGGTGGAGTAAAAGCAGGGACTTACTTGAGATCTTCTGCAAACTCCTCCAAAAACCTGTAAAAATTACTCTAAACAAATTCTAGAGCTGCCAAATCCACAAAATGACATAGTGAAACAAATCTCTAGCCCAAAACAGCCTGAAAGGTTGATAGGAAGAGTCTACCTCACCAGGTTGGGAGTGGAGCATAGTCCAGTTTGGGCTGCTCCGCTGTAGGTGTGGACCATGTCAGCATAGACAGGGATAGAGCAGACCTCAGGGGACTGAATCACTGGCAACTGTGAGCAATTCCAGACTTTTCAACCCACAAATGCCAAAAAGATCCCAAAAAGAAAACTCCTAGGAACATTGTAGCCCAATTTCAGAATTCCAAGGTCAAGGAGAAAATATTGCATGCAACCAGAAAGAAACAGTTCAATTATTGTGGAAACACAATCCTGATAACACAAGATCTGACAATTCTTCATTAAGGGATTAGGGGGGTTGGATTGTGATGTTCTGGAGGCCAAAAGAGCTTGGATTAGAACAAAGAATCACCTACCAAGCAAAACTGAGTATAATACTTCAGGGAAAAACATGCACATCCAATGAAATAAAGGACTTTCAAGCATTCTTGATGAAAAGGCCAGAACTGAATAGAAAATTTGAAATTCAAATACAATAAGCAAGAGAAGCATGAAAAGTTAAACAGGGAAGA
This sequence comes from Petaurus breviceps papuanus, assembly GCF_028583685.1. Classification (NCBI taxonomy): domain Eukaryota; kingdom Metazoa; phylum Chordata; class Mammalia; order Diprotodontia; family Petauridae; genus Petaurus; species Petaurus breviceps. The sequence continues at coordinate 51,478,663 of NW_027185798.1, read as the reverse complement.
AAAATCATAAGGGACTTACTAGAGTCGAACTTTTCACATTCTGACATGGAAAGATGACATTTGTAAACGCATGAGGCCTTTCTCAGTGTTACGGTAGTTGGAGGAAATACACATATAGACAGAGGCTACAGGGTGAGTTGAATAGGATGGAATGATACCTAAAAAATAAAATTAGGAGGTGAGAGAGGAACATATTGGGAGAGGGAGAAAGCGAGAGATGGAATGGGGTAAATTTTCTCACATAAAAGAGGTGAGAAAAAGGGGAAAAGGGGGGATGTGAGAGAGAATGAGTGAACTTCACTCTCATCAGATTTGGCTTAAGGAGGGAATAGCATACATATTCAATTGGGTATCTTACCCTACAGGAAAGTAGGGGGGAAGGGAATAAGAGAGAGTGGGATGAGAGAGAGTGGGAGGACAGATTGGGGGAGGGTTAGTCAGAAGTAAACACTTTTGAAAAGGGACAGGGTCAAAGGAGAAAATATAATAAATGGGGGACAGTATAGGATGGAAAGAAATAAAGTTAGTTTTTCACAACATGACTGTTATGGAAGTGTGTTTATAGCTACACATGTATAAGCTATATTGAATTGCTTGCCTTATCAATGAGTGTGGGTAGGGAGGGAAGAAGGAGGAGAATTTGGAACTCAAAGTTTTAAAAATAAATGTTAAAAATTGTTTTTATATACAACTGTGAAATAAGATATACAGGCAATGGGGTATAGAAATCTATCTTGCCCTATAAGAAAGTAAGGTAGAAGGGGATGGGGAGGAGGGTGATAGAAGGGAGGACAGACTGGGGGAAGGGGTAATCAGAATACATACCATCTTGGAGTTAGACGTAGGGGAGAGATGGGGAGAAAATTTGTAAGTAAAAATCTTGTGGAAATTTTGAAAACTAAAAATAATTCATTAAAAAAAATCATGTTCCCAAGCAAATAGATTCAAAAGGGAAAGGGTGGGGAGAGAGAAGGGGAAATTTAAGTAACTCACTATAGAAATACCTCTTCCTGTGCATTTTGTGAAGGTAGGAGAACAGTAGGCATTCAGATGCACATTTTAAATGACCAAAGAGTAGAAATGAGAATATTTTTAAAATAGTTCCTGCCCTTTAAATGTTGTGGTTTATCATCTAGGACTATTAAAACAGATTTGCTAGTTAATTTCTGAAATTTAGTTGTTTTTTTATGTTCTACTATATGATCAGAACTGTATAGATTAATGTTTTAATAACTCAAAATGCTACTCTAAATATTTTTTAGGATACACATTACTATATAATAGAATGAATCCACTGGCTTAGAGCAAGGAGAACTGATTTTGTATACTGGATCTGCCAATTATTAGCTTTCTGATTATACACAAAACAACCTCTCTGGGCTTCATTTTTTCTTTAATGAAATGAAGGGGTGAGATTTGATGACTTCTGAGGTATCTTACTTCTCTAAAACCATGATCCTATGACTCAATATTACCTTTTATATATAGATTCTATGATCTAGAAGCCGTCAGTGAACATATGTGTAGCTTCATTTGTTTTCAGGAGCAGTCTCATAAAATGAGTTTATAATTTTCACTAAGGTTACCATAGGTTGTGTGGTGGTTAGAGTTCTGGGCCTGGAATCAGGAAGAACTGAGTTCAAATCTGTCCTCAGATACTAAGTAGCTGTGTGACCCTGGGCAGGTCATTTAATTATCTTTGCCTCAGTTTCCTCATCTGTAAAATGAACTGGAGAAGGAAATGTAAAACAACTCCAGAATCTCTGCCAAGAACCTCCTCCCCATAAAAAGGGGGTCATAAAGAGTCAGAGAAGACTGAAAAAAAAAATGACTAGAAGTTGAGATATGCATTTGTGTCTGTATGGATGTGTATCTCATTTATACAGTGCTTTAAAATATGCAGAGACCTGCACTTATAATCTTATTTACATTTTCCTATAAATTCATGGACAAAGATTCTATTAAAGGTATGCTTTCTTCACATTTTTTTGCTGCCTATAACACAGTTCAAAGTAAACAAAGTTTTTAATCTTAATTGGAGCCTTCAGTCACTTGAAAATGATTTTTTGCACACCTAGAACATCATCAATGAATATTTGTTTGGGGGTAATATAAAGAATGCTTTTAAATATTAACACTAGAGGAGTGTCATGTTTTTCCTCCAATGACAATTACCCTTTTTGGAGGTATTAAAAACATATGAAGGAGTAAAGAATTTCTGGGTAATGTGGTCAACAAGAATTCAGACATTGTTTCTGGTCCCCACTAATTCTCAAAAAATCACACAGAAGAACAACAATGCATCAGATGTAGAACAATTTCAGCTGAATCCATAGAACAAGAATGTGAGGGAAAAAAAAAGAATGTTGCTGAAGTAAAAGTGAATTATGAATTATCACTGAATAATTCTAATCATTGAAGTGCTTTATTCAAATTTCCCTTCCTCTACATTTAGTCTCCACACTTCTCTCAGGGACACATAAACCAATTCACTATATCTGAGATGGAACTAAGGATAATAATTGTATATTGTCTGCTACATTAATACTTCAAGCATCCATGATTTTGTAATGAAGGAAAAAAAACCCCAAGAACTAGGATTTCTGTGTAATTAATAATACATTTATTAAGCAGGTTAGCCAGCAATCAGTTAATTGATGGTCAGTGTAGTTTCTCTAGGAAACCAAAGACTCCCAGTGGAGAACTTTAGAGCTTTAAAATACTTTTCTGAAAGGGAATACTCCTGACAAATGAAAATCAACCCTGATTGGTGGACATTTAATAAGGAGGTGGGTCAGAAGACCTCAGCTCCTCCTCCTGAGAACTTGGCTTGATCTTGAGACTCAATAGCCTCCAGCAATCTGGACAAGGAAATCCAAGTCTATCCAGACCTTTCTGATTGGTTTTCTCCCTAATGAGTTATCACCTTTAATTCTAATGGAGAAGTACAGGGACAGGGGCTCCTTTCCCCAGAGTAAGGACTTGCCCAGGCTGAATTCTGTTTATACTCTAAACAGAACTTAGATCTCTTTGTTGGTTGGGGTCCAGCCTAAGACTGAAAAGCACTTTCCTTGAGGTCTAAGAGTAATCTCCTCAGTCATGTAGTTCTGATACTTGTAATGGGAATGTAAATTTTTTTTTTAAGCAATCTGGGTTAAGTAACTTGCTCAAGGTTACACGGCCAGTTATTTCTGGGTGTGGTGCTGAGTGTCTGAGCCCGGGATTCAATCTCCAGGTCTTCTCAACACTGGAGCCGGTACTCTTACTTGCTGTGCTACCTGGCCACCCTGGGAATGTAAATTTTTAAGATCTTCCCTGCCCCTAGGCTAAAGTGCACCTGGAACCTGGGGTGGGAGGCTTGTTTTTCAGTAGATACTTCTTGATTGGCCAGTGAGTCAATAAGGTTGTTACATTCTCTGAGCCAGGAGAAGGCTATATAAGCCCTGATGTGTAGCTTTGTTTTGGGGCTCACTTTGAGAAGTGTTCTGTGATTTGTTATGGATTCTGGGAAGCTGTTGTCCTGAGCCCCCCCAGCTTTGAAAAAACCCAGATGTTAAAACCCAGATGTTGACTGGGTATGGATGTAATGGTTGGACAGTTTGAAATCTGTCTACTAGATCTGTTTCTGTCTTGATAATTCTGTCTGTGTACTTTGAAGTTTGGAGTGCTGACCTTTTCCCTTGAATAAGGTAAACGATATATGTCTGACTGATTAAAGTAAGCTTGTTAACCCATTTTGAGTTGCTTTCCTTTATCAAAGCAGATCCAAGAACCTGTATTGGCAGCAAACCATGAGGACGCTTGGGGTGCTTGCTGCTACAATACTTTAACTAGAACTGGGCCTTAATGAGGAAATAAAGGAGAAATGCCTGGTTCACAAATTAAAAATTAGCTTTTAATATAATTATATAGTAATAATTTCTCTCAATTTCATGATCTGAGTACTTTGTGTATTAAGCTGAAGATTCCAACTCCAAAGTCTTCCATCATTAGTTTCTGCAATGAAATAAAATTTAGCCAGTGGCCAGACATCTAGTGGTCAGCTTCTTTAAAGTTTTCTTAAGTGGTTCTCCAGTGATAGACTCTGCCAGGAAGTCCATAGTACATTACCTGCCTTCAAAGTTGCATATTTGTTGATGGTACTTTGCATTACTAAAAATAAATATGAATAACTCTAAAAATAAATGGAATACAGATATTAGTATTCTATCATAGTTGTATAGAAGGTCATTTAATGGAAACCTCGTGGCACGACCAGGGTGAAATATGTTCAAATACTGCCTTAGACACTTATATGCTTTGTTATCCTTGGCAACACATTTGACATCTGTTTGCTTCAGTTTCCTCATCTGAAAAATGTAGATAAGTACACAGCTTCTCAGGCTTATTGTGAGGACTGTGTGTATACATTTACAACACAAATGCACATACATAAGTGTGTACCTATTATAACACACGTGTAGTACACATAAATGGATATATAAAGCATAATATATGTGTTTATATAAGTATATACATACAAGTATAAGTATAGACACATTTGAATGTGTATATTACACCCACATATAATTGTGCTTAAAAAGGACTTTTTGACTTCTCTTAACTAACTGTAATTAAGGCTACCTTCCTTACTCTTTCTGAATCTTGGTTTACTCATTTGTAAAATGGCTATAAGGATAACACCTATCTCCTAGAATCTTGGTGAAACTCAAATGGGATAATGTCTATATGGCGCTTTGCAAATCTTAAAGTAGTATTTAAATGGCAGCTAACATAAGGGAAGAGCCTAGTTCACCAGCAGGGAACCAAATGATCAATATTGTGACAAACAAAGTATTCAATTTGTGTGGAGACACCTGAAACAAATACCTGTTTAATTATAGTGATTTTAGAAAGCACAGCTGCATAAGGACATGGAAATGTTTCACTTCTGAAAGTGGCATCAATAAGGTATAATTTATAATAGGTAGGCTTCAAGTAATCACACAGATGTCCCTGATGAATATATAAAACAGAGCTTAGGGCAAGAAGTTAGAAATTGTGATTCTCTGTTTCCCATTCTCTGTCATTTTTTTTTCTAATTTTCCCAACATTTCATAGCATCTATGAAACCATTACAATGTCACTGGCTCATTGATGAATGCAAACTAATCTTTAATTTCCTTTATAGAATTTCCTCTATAGAATTTGCTAGGTCTAGAATTTGCTTTGGGGTAGAAACAATACCAGCATATAAATCCAAGAGAATATCACAGGATCTCAGATAAAATCATTTTTTCATGGGACTTGGAGACACAGGTAAAGATATATTTCCTTGGGAAACATTAAGCATAGTTATTTTAATAAATAACCATTAAGAGACTTTTGTTTCTCTCAATCTATAAGGATGGCATTACTGACCCACAACTGTGGAACGTGTATTTTGAATAATTTTTCAAAGAATGGAGAAGGGCTGTATGATTTCACATATATCCTCATGTGCAGTGAGTTGGGCTGTCAAGCTAGTAATTCATGGTATGGCTTCTATCCATGGTCAAGGGATAAGTTAAACTAATTTTGGACCAATTCATTAACATCATAATTAAAGACAAGTAACTAATCCATAACAGATTATATACAAAGTAACATATTCCCACCACCACCTCATATTACTTCAGCTTTGCTTTTTCTCCCTGCAATTATAGATTGATTCTTAGCATAAGCAGACCTCTAAGAGTATATCCATGAGCAGTCATGCTGTAGAAAATGGAGTAGGATCTGGAATTTTCATTTTTGCCAGAGGATCCAAGAACCAGGTGCTCAGATTAGTAAGAACAGCTGTAAGAGCATAATGCTGCCTTAGCTGCAAAAATTCACCTGCCAGGAATACTTAAAACAATACCAATGGCAACACTTTAAATATTTAGTTAGGCAAGAGTTTTATTGAAAATATTTCCAGTAGGAGTTTTACACAATCTCATCGAATGAGTCAAATCCTATGGTATGGTTCAGTAACTAAAACTTCAAAATGAAACATGAAAGAACAAACTTAAAATTTATGGCAGTAGATTTATCTTGTTTTGTTTTGTTTTTGTATTGTGGTTCCCTGGATAGTCTGGTGATGCCTATAGAGATTTCTTCTCAGAGGAATGGTTTGTGATTTACATCCCTAATTGAATGAAATTTTAAATTTCAGTTAAAGGTTAGTAAAAAGGAAAGTTATTTTTTCTCCATTCAAGGTCTGAATGGACTCCTAATTAATAACTTCTAATCTATAACAATGGTCCAGACCTAGAATTTTATAGGCATAGAAATACACAGTGAGAAAATAAGGTCTACCAATGTAGATCAGTAACTATTCTGCTACTTATAGTTTGAGACAGTTGCCTGGGGTGCTGAGAGGTTATGGTGCTTGCCTGAAGTCACAGAGCCAATACGTGTCAAAGAAGGTTCTCTATACACTATGTAGAACTAAGCTTCCTATATAATAATGTTGCTTACATAAAAATGCCTAGTGATAATAACAATATTTTGTATTTATTAAGGACTTTTAATCTAAGACCTCATTTATAAAAGAAATTAGGACATACCATGATTTTCTTTTGGATCACTCCCTTTTTAGTAGGTGAATAAAATTGGGACTGAGGAACTATGAAGATCATGAAGGAACCCAGGGATAGGCTAGTATATGATCAATGTAGTTATCTTAATATCATAGATGTTGGGCTGGAGAGAAATTTAAGAATATCAGGTCCAACCCCTTTATTTTACAGATGAAGAAACTGAGACAAACTTTGATCAAGTGACTCACTCAAGGCCACAAAAGTAGTAAATGACAGAGACATGATGATCTGTGACTTCATATCTAATGTTATTTCTGATTTATTGTGCTGATTCTGTCAAACTGATCAAAGAACCATTTTTGGTTCTTTTCAGCCTCCTGGAGAAAGATGTAAAAAGAAGTTGCCCATAATGGATATTTGATCTCCCAGAAACACAGAAAGGATGCAGATGCTTTCATGGGAATAGAGCACTCACACAAATTCATGCAGCAGTCCATAAAGCATTACTCTTTTTTTTTTTAAAGCAATTGGGGTTAAGTAACTTGCTCAAGGTTACGTGGCCAGTTATTTCAGGGTGTGGTGCTGAGTATCTGAGCCTGGATTTGATCCAGGTCATCCCAACACTGGAGCCAGTGCTCTTACATTCTGAGCCACCTGGCCGCCCCTAAGCAATTGGGGTTAAGTAACTTGCTCAAGCTTACATGGCCAGGTGTTTCTGGGTGGGTGCTAAGTGTCTGAGCCCAGATTCGATCCCCAGGTCACCCCAACACTGGGGCCGGTGCTCTTACTCGCCTTCTACCTGCCCACCCCCCAGCATTACTCTTTAAAGGAAGAAGGGCCTATTTAGCAAATGAAGAGAGGCTTGGATCTGACAATATGTCATTCAAATCATGGAGGCCCAGAGTCCTCTAAAATACTTTCTAGCAGTACTAGAAGCTGCCTTGTCTCAAAGTGACTACCAAAGGTTTTTCTGGTTTGTATAGGCAGTAGTAGGTTGCAACCTTTCCTCTTGAGAGTATAGCTACCACTCTAGGAAATGCAATTTCCCCAAGCTCCCATATATCAGAACTAGCTATGACTTTTAATTTAATTTTGTGTTTTGTTTTCTCCAGTTATTATTGTTATTGTTGTTGCTGCTGCTGTTGCTGTTTTAATTTGCTGATAAATTAAAGGGAAATTATTTTCTTACTCTGCTTAGTGCAGGACTGGCCAGCCCCTTTGCTTTGAGCATATATTATTATCCTCATTGAAAAGATGAAACACTTGATGTTTAATGAAATTAAATAATTTGCCCAAAGTCTCAAAAGCAGTAAATACTAGAGCTTAGATCAGGGGTAAGGATCTTGCAGGCCTGAGATCACATGTGGCCTTCTAGGTCCTTGAGTGTGGACTTTTGAGTTCAAGTTTTATAGAACAAATCCTTTTTATTAAGGGGATTTGTTCCATAAAGTTTGGATTCATTCAAAGGCCTACACTTGAGGACATAGAGGGCCACATGTGGCCTGAAGGCTGCAGGTTACCCACCCAAGACCTAGATTAAAATTCTGTTATTGTAAGCTCTTTGAGGGCAGGGTCTATTTCATTTTTTTCTTTGTCTTTATGTCTCTATCAGTTGTGCAGATATTAACAAATGCCCAGTATAGGAAAAGGAGGAAGGGTATACCCATTATACTTAGGAGTTTAATCTGCATTATTAACACTTTATACAATCTAGAAATCAACAAAACAATAAATCTCAGCCTGATTTATAGCCTTTGCCAATTTCCAATGTGTAAATGCTCACACTGAAAATTAATTGGATCTCTTAGTTTGAGCTGGCTCCAGTAAACCTCTGCAGGCTAGCACCTTTGTAGGGTGCAGATTGTTTCTGTTTCTTAGAATACCTAGCTTTCTTTAAAATACAGCCAGGATGTTGCCTCTTATAAGAGATCCTTACTGATCAGCCCAGGCATTAAACTCTCCTGCTTGAAATCACTTTTCAGTTACTCAGCATATACTTTGCACACATTAAACATGAGACTTAAAAAAAAAAATTAAAACGAGTCTCTCCATTTACCCCAGTCTAGAATTGCAGGGATTATTCAGCATGGATACCACTATTGATAGGCACTAAAGCTTTGACTCCATTTCCAACCCCTTCCTTAGACAACCTAGTGGCTGCCAGCTGGGGGTTTGCTATATTAACACTAGATGATGTATCTACAGAATAAGCCTTATCCACTGGAGTTCAGAACTCCTGCTCTCAAAAACTCTATCACCCTTAGCCTCCTTGGGACCTAAGATTACAGGTGTGTGATAGAATACCCTAGAGAATAACATTTCTTGAAGGAATATACTGTTTCATTTTTATCTTTATATCTTTAGTACCTAGCAAAAGACTGACACATAGAAGCTGATCAAATAATGCTTCTTCAATCAATCACATAATCAACAAGAATTTGTTCGTTGCTTAATATGTAGAAGACATTACATTCATTGTGGAGTAAAAGTGAAACAATACCTGACCTCATGAGGCTTATAGTTTACCAAGGGGGAAAAAAAAACAATTATATATGCAGATATATAAAAGGAAACATCAACATGTGAGAGGAAATCAGGAAAGTCTTCATATAAAAAGCAATGTGGAGCCTTGAAGGAATTTAGTCTTTGGTAATAAAATTAAATTGAACAAATCTGGAGACAAGCTCATTGCATTCAGGGTCTTTGAGGACTTGGTTTTAGAAATGCTGATTAATTAGTTGACTTAGATATAGAAAATAGGTGCTAAAAAAATAATTCTAGAACCTCAAGTTTCTATTTCAAATACCCATTTTTGCATATATATATATATACATATATATATATATATATAGTATAGCCATCCTCTCTCCCAATTAAATGTAAAGCTGCTAATACGTTATCATAATTGTAAAAAATGTCTGACTTTATTTGTTCCTCTGCCAAGACTTGTTATCTATCTCCACTAGCGTATAAGCTCCTTGAGAGTAGGTATTATTTTTTATTTATTCCTGCGTTTTCTCTATTACAGTAACTTCGTAAATTGTAAAAGATCAATATGATTTTAGTGAATTAATTTGAAATGGGAAGTCAGAACTTCCTTTTACTATATTTACTTGATTAAACCAGTGTTTTAGCATTAAAATGTTTATAGAATAAAGCAATTATCTAATTGGAGGTGTCAGTCACAAAAGTGTTAGCAAAACTTTTTATTTTTTTTTTTCATGATCAGGCCTTAAGCTTCCAGAGACTTTACACAGTTCTTCAAGTACTGGGCATTTCTACCTCTACTTCTACTTGGTCAACATTTATAGAGTTTTTTTAATGTTGGAAAAGTATTGTATATAGGTTGTATGAGTATCTTTTGATTCTCAGAGCAACTTAATGAGGTGGCTGTAATTATCATCATTATAGAGATGAAGAATCTGGGTCTAAGAGAGATTAAGTGTCTTTCTCAGGGTCACACAACTAGTGAAGTTCTGAAGTGGGATTCAAATTTATGTTTTCCTGACTATAAGTTGGTCCCTCAAACTGCTAGGCCACTATTCTACAGCTAGAGGCGAATAGAACAGGGCACATGGAAATAGGGGCAAAAGGCATTTTCTGCGAGAACCTTGGCATCTATAATACAGTAATAGTCTGCATTCAGTAGATATCAACTGAAAAGATGAATTTGCACATCATGGAAATAGATACACAACATAGGGAGAAAACATATTTGTTAAGACAAAAGGTACTTACAACCAATTAGAATACTTGATTCCTATTTCATGATGATTTATGAGTTGTGCCAATGTAGCTCCAGCTCTTCTCAGTATGACCTTCAAGCCCCCTTATTCTTCTGGTGAGAGGTCAGTCTCTGTCAGCACAGTTCTTCAGCAGCCCATCTGGTTGATGAAGGCAGAATGGAAACATAACTTACATGTTTGAAATAAAGGCAATAACCAGATTTTACCTGCTGGCAGTCAAATGCTTGCAGTAGATTGGTATCTGTCTTCTCTTGGGAAATCTCCAGAAGGTAACTGCCTTCATCAATGTTCCTTCTTTACTCCTCTTTCCTACTGCCATAGTATAATGACAAGATGACTGAACGATGGTAATGTAAAAAGACGGTTACAGAATTAAAGTCTAGCCTGTTAAACTCAAACAGTGTATTCAGTTAGATGTCCTGCTGGCTACAGCACAACAACTCAGAAACAAAACAGTGACATTATAGGAAGCAATCCTAAAATTGATAAGCCAGGAACTATAAATATAAAATCACAGTGAAGAATTATCTTTCTAGGATATGAAGGATCTAAAATGAATCTGGAAGCAATTTGAATCTTTCTTCTTGATTCAGTATATGATGCATTTAAACTTTTTCTACTGTAATGCTTTTTTTAATAGATAAAAACACCTTGTGTCATTTTGCTTTCTCATTTGTACAGGTCTGGTATCCCTTTTAAAATATCATAATCAAATTTTTAAATTTAAAATTTAAAAAAAGATGAAGAAAATATCATCATCACCTATTGAGAACTTGGTCACCACATTTTAGACATTGTAGAGCAGTAGAAGTAGAAAGGCAAAAATCCTCCCTGGAAAGAGCTTGCAGTCATTAAAAGTTGAAGACTAATGAAAAACAACTTGACTCGTTCAAATTCCACCTGAAATTAGCTCATAAATGAGATAAATATACAAAGAAAAACCTCCCCCTCCAATTTTTGAAGCTTCTAAGAAATTCTGGTTGTGAAGTATTCTTGCCTTCTTCTTGAGTCACCCTGGAAATTGTCCAACTGACAATTTGGCTCTCCACATAATACTGGGTCTGAAAATCTCCAAGAAAATATCAATTTGGAAATGTTTCATAGAAGGAAGAATTAGACATGAACATTTATATGATCATCAGATACCTCTGGATACAACATCACTAATCCCATCAACATCTTTTTGCAGTCAGCACCAACAGGATTTCCCCATTCCTTCACCAGCCACACCCTCTTGCCCTGAAAGAAAAATTACACCTATTCATTTAAATGGATGCAAATCACTGTTAAAACAGAGATATAATTTTAGGTATCATAGTCAAGATAAATACTGTAACTTATAATAAACATTTATAGCATGGAATGTGTGGACTATCCTTTTTGTTCTGAAGCATCATATATATAGTGGAAAGGGTACTGGGTTTAGATTCAATCAACCAGAGTTTAAGTCCTGACTCTTCCAGTTATTACCTATGTGAACTTTTTAACAACTCTGGGTCTCAGTTTCCTCATCTGTATAATAAAAGGATTGGACTAAATGGGCTAATATCTAGGAAGACATTAATATCCAATGTCCTTGGTTTAAGACCAATTTCAAAGAAAAAACAAACATTTTGTAATCTCATAACAAATCATCAGTTGCGTCTTCCTTTTTTTTAATGCTTTATTAACTTCTGATTTACATCATTCGTTTCCACCAGATTTTGAGTTACAAATTTTCTCCCCGTTTTTCCCCTACCCACTGCCCCAAAGTAGCAGTCCCGCAGGATATCCCCTCCTTCAATCTGCTGTCTCCCATATTTTCTCCCATACCCCTTTCTACTTTTCCAGTAGATTTCTACTTTGATCCCATCTACTTTCAAAAGTGAGTGCTTCCAACTTCCCTCCCCCCCCAACCTACCCTCCCTTCTATCATCGCCCCTCTCATCCCCTTCCCCCTCTATTCTCCTGAAGGGTGAGATACCCTATTTAGTGTGTATTTCACTACCTCCTCAAGCCAAATTCAATGGGAATAAGGTTGACCCATTCCCTTTTGCCTTCCTATTCTTCCCCTCTATTGTAACCATTTTCCCTTGCCACTTCTGTATGAGATAGTTTACCCCAATCTGTCTCTCCCCATCTCCTCTCATTATATTCCTCTCACCTCTTAATTTCAGCTTTTAAGTATCATTCCTTCCTGTGAAATTGGTCCTGTGCCCTCTATCTATATATACCTGTAAACATATATACACAAATTCACATATGTATTCATATGCCCATATACCCTAATATATAGAAAAAAAAAAAAATATATATATATATATATATATATATATTTCTAATCCCTTCAATTACTGAGAAAAGTTTCATAAGTTACAATTATTGTTTGTCCATGTAGGAATGTTAAGAGTTCAACTTTGATAAGTTCCTTATGATTTCTTTTCCCTGTTTACCTTCTCATGCTTCTATTGCTTCTTGTATCTGAATGTCAAATTTTCTATTCAACACTGTTTTATTCAGCAAGAATGCTGAAAGTCCTCTATTCCACTGAATGACCATATTTTCCCCTGAAACATGATACTCAATTTTTTTGGGTAGGTGACTCTTGGTTTTAATCCCAGCTCCTTTGACCTCCTGAATATTATATTCCAAGCCCTTCCATCCCTCAGTGTAGAAGCTGCCAGATCCTGGGTTATCCTGATTGTCTTTCCACAATATTCAAATTGTTTCTTCCTGGCTGCTTGTAATATTCTCTCCTTAATCTGGGAATTCCAGAACCTGGCTATAATATTCCTAGGAGTGTTTTTTTTTGGGATCTTTTTCAGGAGGTGATCGGTGGAATCTTCCAACCTCTATTTTGCCCTCTGGTTCTAAAACATCAGGGCAGTTTTCTTTGAGAACTTCCTGGAGGATGATTTCTAGGTTCTTACTTTGGTCTTGGCTTTCAGGCAGTCCAATAATTTTTAAATTATCTCTCCTGGATCTATTTTCCAGGTCAGTGGTTTTTCCCATGAGATATTTCACATTGCCTTCTATTCTTTCATTTGTTTGGATCTGTTTAACAGCATCTTTATTTCTCATAAAGTCATTAGATTCCATTTGCTTCAATCTAATTCTGAAGCAATGATTCTCCTCATTGAGCTTTTGAGATTCTTTTTCCATCTGGCAAATTCGACTTTTTAAGGCATTCTTCTCCTCATTGCCTTTTTGAGCCTCCTTTGCCATTTGAGTCAGTCTGTTTTTTAAGGTATTATTTTCCTCAGTCAGGCTGTTGACTCTCATTTCATAATTTTCTTGCATTGTTCTCATTTCTCTACCCAATTTTTCCTCCACTTCTCTTATTTGGTTTCCAAATCTTTCTTAAGGTCCTCTATGGCCTGTAACCAGCTTGTATTTTCCTTTGAAGCTTTTGGTGCAGGAGGTCTGACTTTACTGTTTTCCTCCTGTTCCATGCTTTGCTCCTTTTTGTCCCCAAAATAGGAGTGTATTTTTGGAATCTTCTGTCTGCTTTGTTTCCTTTGCCTGCTCATTTTGCTACACAATTACTTGACTTTTGGGCTTTTTGCCACAGTAGGACTCTGCCACCAGACAGGGCAGCTTTAGTCTCAAACGCTGGGGTTTTCTCAGCTGCGGGAGGTATTAGATGGGTGCCCTCTCTGAGGTCTCCACACGCTCTGGCAAGCTGGACACACACCCCAGAACCTCCACCCTATACTGCAATCCAGATCCAAGCAGGTTAAAGCAAGAGCGAATACCCCTCAGACTGGTGCTTGGTCCCCCTACACTCTGCAGGCCAGGAGCTGGAGACACTGGCTGGCTGTGCCTGTGTCTCAGTGACTTTTCGCCCTGGGGGTAAAAGCCACGCACTCCCACTTACTGGTCCCAAAGTCCAGACTGTACTGACCTCTCACTTTGTCCTTTGTGTCTATGTGTTGATAAATCTGGAAACGGCCACAGCTGCTGCTGATCTGGAGTCCCTCTGGCTGGCGGCTGGTCAGGCCCGCCCTGGGGCTAAAGCCTTGGCGTGGGGCTGGGCTTGGCTCCCAGAGCGCTGTGCTGGATTCCTGCCGGCCTGCTGTGCTGTCCTCAGTGGGAGGTTAGCTTCTTTGTGTCATTTTGTGGGTTCTGCAGCTCCAAAGTTTGTTTAGAGTCCCCTTTTTACATGGATTGGGGAAGGTGGAAGCCGGAGCTGTGGAAAGATCATGCTTCTACTCTGCCATCTTGGCTCCGCCCCCCCCTCCCCCCCCCGTCCCCCCCGTCCCCCCCCCCGTCTTCCTTTCATGCTACTGTGCTATCTAGATTTTACTATTCCATAACTTCCTTTGTTATTGCTATTAGAGACTTATTGTTCAAAATACAGTACAATGTTAACATGAATGGGTTTCTTACATGTAATCTAATAACACATTTATGTGAGCTTTCACATAAAATGATTTCATGTGCAAAAGGAATGTTCAAATTGCACTATGGAGGCATCTAGATGGCATAATGGATACAGCACTGGACTGGGAGTCAGAAAGACTCATCTTCATGAGTTCAAATCCTGCCTTGGACAATTACTAACTTTCTGACCATGGGCAAATGACTTAATCCTGTTTGCCTCAATTCTGTATGTGTAAAATGAGCCAGAGAAAGAGATGGCAAACCACTCCAGCATCTTTGGCAAGAAAACCCCAAAATGGGGTCATGAAGAGTTGGACACAACTGGAATGATTAAACAAGACCTGTTGTGATAAATAGTTAATAGTTCCAGGAAATACATGTTCAGACCATTGTGAGAGGTTTGTTCTCTCATCTGAAATAGAGGACTGAGAGAAGAAAATTACAGTTTCTTTAGTGACAGTTCTCATTAGGCTTACCTGCACACTTTCCAATCCACTTTCACTGGCAGTACTCATAACTTTTTGACCCCTACTGTGCCATGGTGTCCTCAGCTTCCTATTGGATTTGTCCAAAAGCTTTGGAAAATCACTGAGTTCTCTTCCTAGACAGTCCTGGAGGCAATACCAGCCCTCGACCAGATTACAGAATAATAGTCATGTCTACATCATCCCTCATCAACCTGTGTGGATTCTTTGCATCCTTCCCAGAGTTTTGCTCAAAGCCACAGTGAAAATATGACAACTATATGTAGTCAAGGGAAAAGTCCTATTGTTTTCCATTCATACTTCCAGAGTTCTTTGTCCCTCTGGCAAAGCTCACTATGTAGCAAGCCCCAAAAAGGTACAAGAGTGGAGATAAATTCTCCATCTAGATTTTGCTGCTTCTTTCAGTTTATAAGATTCTTAAAGTCATTATTCTATCCATTATTTACATTTGGTTCTATTAATTAGTTCATTGGATAGGTGATTTAAAAAACAAAAGAAACACATGATACTGGAAGTTAGCATGTTTTCTCCCTTGTCCCAAACTTGCTACTGTTTTTTATAACTTTAGCTAGTGTGGAAAAGGTACTTTATTGAAATTTAAATCCTAGCAGACTGGAATCTTGTATACGTCATTTGAATCCTCTGTCTTTTTTCCACTTCTGCAAAAGAGAAAAGATGATCCTCATATAATTTACAGATAGAAGGAAAGAAGGAGTACTGAATACTTGGCACTAAGGAATGAATATAATATTATTTGACTGAGCATCAGTTTCCACAATCATCAAATGGGATCATTTATATTTATACAACCTACCTAATAGAGTTCTTTTAAGGAAAATGTTTTCTAAATTTATAGCAATATAAATTTATTAAGCAATCTATAAACAAGCATTTATTAGGGACCTTCTATATTATAGGCAGTATGCTAGCACTAGGAATAAAAAAAAAAGAACTGACCCTATCCTCCAGGAGCTTTCATTTTATTGAACACATGTAATATTTATACAATGTACAACAAAAGTAAATACAGTGCAATTTGAAGAAGTAAGAACACTAATGTGGGGTGAGTCAAAGAGATCCTCAGTCCTTCAAGAGAAGGATACATCTGATGATCCATATGTTAAAGGAAGCCAAAGATTATGAAAGGATGAAGGGACATTGTTTTGCATTCCAGGAATTCTAGAGATGAAAGAAAAGGGATATGATAACTCATTACTATAGACACTCCCCCAAAGATGTAGATTGCAATCAATCATTCCACATATTTTATCACTGTCTCACATCTACCATCAAACTAATATTCTAGAGACTGTCTTATAGGTATTTTAATGTTACAAAAGAGCCAATGCACAATTTTGGCCACTTAACTTGCCCTTATTGTATAACTTTCCCTTGTTCTAACTACAAGATCCTTTTTTGATCATACATATTTTGTGTGATCTGTTTAATACCACTTTGCTGTGATTAAGTCATTTTAGGTAATATATATGCAGCAACCCACTCGTCTGCTTTCTGGCTTGCCATTGCTTTTTTAACAATAGGCAATGTTTATTCCTTGGATATTAAGGTCTTCCGTGAATCATAGTCATTCATCATCACCAGAAGATTATTAGTGATAAAATGATGGGGGTTTGTGTCAGTGAAGAGTTTGGAATTTTTAAATCCATAGCACAAATTGCCAAATACAAATCAGTCCCACTTTTGTCTTTTTTTTTTCCTTGCAAATCTGTACTATACCCATTGTCCATCTTCAATGTTTGTTAAGGAGCTATAGATACTAGATGACAGATAGATATATAGATATATGTGTCTATGTATCTATATCAAGAAAAGGGGACAAAGAGACAGAAAGACAGAGATAGTGAAGGGGAGAGACACAGAGAGAGAGAGACAGAGAGACAGATAGAGACAGAGAGATGAGAGCCGAGAGACAGAGAGAGAGAGAGAGAGAGAGAGAGAGAGAGAGAGAGAGAGAGAGAGAGAGAGAGAGAGAGAGAGGAAGGGAGGGAGAGAGAGAGAGGTGCAGAGAAGTAGATAGCTCAGGTCCCTTGGTGACCCCTCTAATTGCATATTATATTATCAGATGCTCAAAAGTGGTTTTCTTCACTTTTTTTTTCAAATGTGGACTTTAGGATGAAAATTTTCAGTGTTTTTCAATATTATTGAGGGTATTTGTAGCATCTACCACACATGACAACCTATCTCTCATCTCTAAGTGTCTGCATATACTATTCCCCTTGCTGACAATAAACTCCCTCCACTTCTGTCTTAGAAACCCTAGCAAAATGGATAGTGATAGAATTGAAACCATGGAATATAAAGATGACTTGAAGGAAGATGATATTTCGTTTGTAAAAGAGAAGATATCGTAGGATCACCATAACTATCTTCCAGTATTTGAAGGTATAAGAGATTAAAGAGAGACTTCACAAGTGTGTATAGGCATATATGTATATATACACATGTATATAAATGTATATGTGTACATATCTCTACAAGCATATATACACTTGTAATATAAACCCAAGAGGTCAGAATCAGGAGCAATGAGAAGTTAAACAGTTATCTATTTAAGTTGCATCTCATTAACTAAATTAAGACCATCCAAAACTGCAATGGCCTGCAAGAGGTGATAGCTTTGTACTTCTTATAGATCTTTAAGTGAAGGCTTGATGACCATTTGTCAGGTATAGTAATATTATATGCATATGTAATTATCGTGCATATATAAATACACACAAATGTATATATATGTTACACATATGTATATTTGTATACACACATAGTATATGTGCACATTATTCTAGTTTCCCTTCTACCTATTCAACCACTATTCTTTTTTCTCTATTGGACCTTCTTATAAGTCATAGCTGATAACACACACGAATGTTATCCAATGAACTATCTTTAGCCTTCTTCTTTTTTCCCTCCATACTCTCTCTCCTTGTGATCTAATTAGCTATCATGGATTCAACTATAATTTCTGTGAAGATGATTCTCCAATCTCTTCATCAAGTACTAATCTCTCCCCTGAGCTTCAGATTCATGGCATTAAATTCCTATTGGACATATTGAATAGGATGTAGACACTTTAAATTAAACATGTCCAAATTAAAATTGCATCTTTCCTCCAAAAATCCTCTTCTCTTCCAAATATCCGTATTATTGTTGAGGGTTCCACCATGACCCTGCCAGTCTAGCAGACTTGCAACTTGGCATCATCCTTGGTTCCTCACTCAATACTTACCCACACTTTCCCCCCCCCCTTTTTTTTACTTTGACCTTTATAACAACTCTCATATACATTACTTTTTTGTCCTACTCATATGGCTACCACCCACCTCTCTTCAGTCCTGGGCTATTGAAAGAACCTTTTGGTTGATCTTCTTCACCTCCCCTATTCATCTTTCAATCAGCTGCTAAAGCACAAGTCAGACTATCTTACTCCATTGCTAAAGAAACCCTAAGAATTTTCTCTTACTTCTAGGAGCAAATAGGAAAAAAAAACTGTTTGGTTTTTAAGGTTATCATAACCTTATTCTATCTGACTCAGACTTCTTACACATCACTCTCTTCCTCAATCTCTATGACTCAGTGAAACTGGCCTGTTTTGCTCTTTCTTGCACAGAACATTCCATCTCCCTACTTTCTGCCTTTTCATTAGATATTCCTCATGACTAGAATGTTTTCTCCTTCCACCCATATTCCTCACTCCTTCTACTACCCACTTCAAATTCTGCCTTCTTTAACAGGTTTTTCTTGGTTCCCTCTGCCTCACTAAAATTAGTATCTTACCCCTTGGATTACCTACCTTTTACATACATGGATTCTATGTACATAGCCTTCCCCATTAGAATGAGAGTTCCCTTAAAGTATGGCCTTCCTTCATTTTTTTTTTATCCCCAGGACTTAGTACACTGTCTGATATATAATGAAGGCTTAATAAATGATTGCTGCTGCTGCCTATTTGTGATATGTGTAGCAAATATTTTTGTCCCATTTTTAAATTCTGGAAAAGATATAAAATTACTGAACAAGAAAAATGATGTATGGAAGTATATCCTTTAACCAAAGAATATCAATCGATAAACTTTTATTAAACACCTACTATGGGTCAGGTAGCCACTGCACCAAGTGATATTAGTACTAAAACTTCCATAATAACCATTTACAAAGAATAAATAATTTGACATGACAAATTATTCTTATAAAGGCAAATGAAGATACCTAGAATTATATTATGAATTAGTAAATCATTTTATAATACAGAAAGAATATTTATTGCGATGAACCATACATACATTTCCCCAAAAATGGTTAATTTCATACAGATCATCTAGGCATAAACTATAAAATCATCTAAGGTATAATGCTCTATACCATATATATGGTATAGAGCACTATATATTATATATATATATATATTATGTGACAAATAATGGCACCATTAATTATACTCTAATTTGACTGAGGACAATTAAAGTCAGTAAATGGTAATAGTTTCTTTAACTATACTGTTTCTTCTTTGCATTATATAATTAATTTAAAAAATAAAGACATTCCCAGTATTTCTAAAGAATTATAGTAACAGAAGGATGCAAGGAGTTTGTCATAACAAAAATTATTAGTTGTCATTAGTGAGCTAATCTTGCATGATCCATCATACATTCACGTGAATCACTAGTGGGTTTCCCTTAACAGATCTTTGCTTTGAACTGTATGGTGTTTCTCTATCTCTATTCATACACATTTGTATTTATTCCATCCCTATTTAGGCTTGGCAAAGATAATGTAGCAACTCCTTCTCAGGCCTACATTAAGCAATCTATAAACACAAGAGACAAACACCATCCTTAAACAACTAAATTGTTTTGTCCACTTTGACTGAAAAGATTTTCATGGAGTTTTTTGAAACTCCTTCAGTTGCCTGTAGTGAGAGTTGTCTATTTTACAAATAAAATAATAATTATTTTAATAAAATCTAGAATTTGTAAATGCAGAAGCAAAGTTATTTTTCACTGAGAAAATTTCAACATAACAATTTCATTCTCCGATTTGTTCCTTCATATGAGCTCGAATAAGTGGCAAATTGGATGAACAAAAAATGCATGATATTATGATAGTGTCAATTCTGAATGTGAATTTAATTATGAAATGGAATTTATAGCTTCAAAAATGCATTAACAAACACTTGGTCCTATATCTTGTAGGCAATCAATATTCTGTTGTCCCTTTTCAAAGAATTGGTTTATAATGTCTCAACTTCTATTATAATAATAAACTCATCTTTTCTTAAAGATTAAAATCTTTTAAAAATTATTTTCATTGCTGTAATTTGTGTGAGGTCTTATCATAAAAAGCAACCTAAGAGCTATTTCAATATTTTATACATAAATCTATGTTATTGGAGGCAGTGGGGTCAGCCACTTATGAACTATGTGACCACAGGCAAAGAAACAAACAGACCCCCAAATAAGTAAACAAATAAAACCAGAAAACACCCACTTCCTCCCAGGGTGGCTGGTATAATAATAACATTTCCTATGTTATGTTTCCTAAGTAAGAGAGAATGAACTTGTAATTTCATTGACAAATAGAACTCTCAGATCAAGAAATACCTTCTACCAAAGCTGGTACCCTCCTCTGTTACCTATAGTATTAGCAAGCTGTCCAGAATACTCAGAGGATAAGTTACTTGTCCAGGGTCCCATTGTTATATATGTCATACGTCAGATTTAAACATGCTGTTGTCCTGGTACTGAGAGCAGCTCTCTCTATATACAATGCCATATTACTTTCAGAATCTGTAATGCATTTTGTAAAGTTTGAAGAACAACATAAATGTTAGCTATTTTGCTGGTGATGATTGATATAAGTGAAGTTGGTAATCTCAAAAGATTATGTTTAGATTACCTGGTAAGAGGTAAAAACACTTTCTTGAAAATTTTGAAACAAATCTCAATATAGACTAAGAAAATACTTTGAAGATGTGGGAAAAGATTTGGTGTTGTTGCTGTTAATTTAGTTTCCATTGAAATTTGAACTTGCCCAGATTGAATAGATTATTAATTTCAAAAGACAGATATGTTTGGGAGAAGGAGGGATGGCCACATTTTTGGTTTTTAGCTGTATGAGGAAGCCCCAAGGCGGAACCTGTCTCCATCAAAACATAATGAAATTTAAGGACAATAAAATAGCCTCCTTGCCCTATGTTTTCAAAATCTAGAAGTATATGAAAGATAAAAGAAGTCAGTGTTTCTGTGACTAATATATCACCAAGATGTGATGGTGACCTTTAATACTAAATGCCCAGTGTCTGGAACAAATTTGAAAGGTACAATGATGTTCATGCAACAAAAAGGCAATGTCCATAGCACAGTTGCTTGTGAATATAATTACTTTTATTCTTCAATGGATTTGTCAGTGTAATGATGTGGGTACTTCCCTCAAACTATGAAAACTGAAACCCATGAATGGATGGCTCCCCAACCTTTGAGACTGTTATCCATGATCTCTTTTTTTTAAGTTTTAAATGTATTTATTTATTTTTAGTTTTCAATATTCATTTCCACAAGATTTTGATTTACACATTTTTTCTCCCTGTCTTTCCCCTACTCCTACCCCAAAATAGCAAGCCTACTGAATAGCCATTCCCCCAATCTATTCTCTCTTATATCCTTCCCCATCATCCCCCTAATTTTCTAGTAAGGCAAGATGGGTTTCTATACCCCAGTACCTGTTTATCTTATTTCCCAGTTGCATGTAAAAAAACACAATTTTAAACATTTGCTTTTAAAACTTTGAGTTCCAGATTTTTTTCTCTTTCTTCCCTCCTCACCCACCCCTACTGGGAAGATGAGACATTTCCATAGTAGTTATATTGTGAAAGACTAACTATATTTCCCTGCATCCTATCCCACTCTGACTTATTCTATTTTTTCCTTTGGCCCTATCCATTTTCAAAAATGTTTTCTTTTAGCTACCCCTTCCCCCAAACTGCCCTCCCTTCTATCAACCCCCTCTTATCCCCTATTCCCCTATTTTCTTGTAGGGTAAAATACCCAATTCAGTGTGTATATTATTCCCTCCTTAAGCCAAATTCAATGAGAATCAGGTTGACCCATTCCCTTTCACCTTCTTGATCTTCCCCTCCATTGTAGCAGTTTTATCTTGCCTCTTTTATATGAGATAATTTACCCTAATCTCTCTCTCCCTTTCCCCATCTCCCAGTAAATTCCTGTCTCACCTCTTAATTTTTTAGAGATCATCCATTCATATTTAACTCATCCTGTGTCCTCTGTCTATGTATACATGAACATACACATGTCCACACTCACATACATATTTATACACACATACACCCTCCTATGCATGCATATGCATACATATACATATAGGTATGTATATATATATATATGTATGTATGTATATCCTCATCCTGAAAAGTCTCATGAGTAACAATTATCATTTTGACATGTAGGAATCTAAATAGTTCAACTTTAATAAGTTCCTTATGATTTCTTTTTCCTGTTTACCTTCTCATGCTTCTCTTGATTCTTTTATTTAAAAGTCAAATTTTCTTTTCAGCTCTGGATTTTTCATCAAGAATACTTGAAAGAAAAATAAAAGGAGTGGCCACATGGCACAGTGAGTAAGGGCACCGGTCCTAGCGTTGGGAGAACCAAGATCAGTTCTGGCCTCAGATACTTGGCACCCACACAAAATAACTGACAGTGTAACCTTGAGCAAGTTACTTAACTCTGATTGCATTAAAAAAAAACTTGAAAGTTCTCTACTTCATTGAATGAGGATATTTTCTCCTGAACTTAGTTTTCTTGGGCAGGTAATTCCTTGTTTTAATCCTAGCTCCTTCAACCTCTGGAATACCATATTTCAAGTGCTTTGATCCTTTAGTGTAGAAGCTGTAAGGTCTTGTGTTATCTTGATTTGTTTCCACAATACTCAAATTGTTTCTTCCTGACTGTTTGCAGTATTTTCTCCTTGACCTGGGAATGCTGGAATTTGGTTATACTATTCCTAGGAGTTTTCTTTTTGAAATCTTTTTCAAGAGGTGATCATTGAATTCTTTCTATTTCTATTTTGACCTTTGGTTCTAGAATATCAGGACAGTTTTTCTTGATAATTTTTTGAAAGATGGTGTTTAGACTCTTTCATTGATCATGGCTTTCAGGTAGTACAATAATTTTTAAATTATCTTTTCTGGATTTATTTTCCAGGTCAGTGGTTTTTCCAATGAGATATTTCACATTGCCTTCTATTTTTTTTTCATTTGTGTAGATGTTTTATAGAATCTTGATACCTCATTAAGTCATTAGCTTCCAATTGTCCCATTCTAATTCTGAAGGACTTATTCTTTTCAATGAGTTCTTGACATTCATTTTCCATCTAACAAATTTGGCTTTTTAAGCCATTCTTCTCCTCATTGGCTTTTTGGGCCTCTTTTGCCATTTGAGTTAGTCTATTTTTTTAAGGTGTTTTTTTTTCTTCGGTGTATTTTTGGATCTCCTTTAGCAGGTTGTTGACTTGCTTTTCATGATTTTCTTTCATCATTCTCATTTCTTTTCCCAATTTTTCCTCCACTTCTCTTACTTGATTTCCAAAATCCTTCTTGAGCTCCTCCATGGCCTGTAACCAATTTATATGTTTCTTGGAGGTTTTTGATGCGAGTTCTGACTTCACTGTCTTCCTACCACTCCATGCATTATCCTTTTTGTCCCCCCAAAAAGGATTCTATCATCTGTTTGTGCTTCTGTTACTTGAATTTTGAGCTCTTTGCCACAGTAGAATTCTGCTTCCAGAATGGAGAAAGCTATGTCCCAAATCCCTGGGGTTTTCATAGCTGCTGGAGCTATTAGTTGGGTGCCCTCTCTACAGCCCACCCAAGCTCTGTCTCACTGGTCACAGGACCACCACCCAAGACCATGATCCAGATCCAAGGAGGTTAAAGCAAGAGTGATTCCTCTCTGAATGGTCACTTGGTACCCCTATGATCTGCAGGCCAGAAGCTCCTGAGGCAGCCATGCTGTGGCCCCTGGAGCCACCACACCTCCACAGCTTCTTGCCCCAGGGCTAGGGCCAGACCAAGCTCTTCAATCCTCCCTTCCTACCCACCCCCATTCCAATAGATTTCCCCACTGACCTTTTACTTTTTCTTTGGTGTTTATGGGTTGAGAAGTCTAGAACCCACCACAGCTACTGATGATTCGCTTTCCTGCAGTTTGTTCCTGTGGCTGCTGGTTGGGGCCACCCTGGGGCTGGAAATACATGGCTCATGCTGGACTGTGCTTGGCTCCCAGTGTGGTTTGATAGAATCTTCCTATCTGCCTGCTGGGCTTCCTTCAGCAGGAGATTTGTTTCTCTCTGTCACTTTTTGGGTACTGAACCTCTAAAGTTTGTTTAGAGTCATTGTTTACATGTATTGGAAGTGATTGCAGTGGGAGCACACCCCAAGTTTGTGCTTCTACTCTTTCATCTTGTTCCTGCCCATGATCTCTTTTAAATTGTTCACTGCGGTCTGCCCAAATTGAAGTACACATGGGATGTGTAAATACAGTAATTGTGCTTTCTTTGCTGCTATTAGGAACTCAAAGAATGTTTGTTTTTTTAATTATATAAATAATAAAACATAAGTAATCATTAATAAATGCATATATACATATGCATATATGTCACTTTACAATTGTGAAAGGACCAATACATATTTGATATTTATGAATACATGATACATATATGATATAAAATATGTGTATGTGCATATGTGCACACATACATATATGTTTATATATACAATTGTTTGCTCTTGCATAGCCTTATATTTTGAAATACGGTTCACAGTTCTTCAAAGTATTATACCTTTATTTCCTTTATTAGAGAGAAAGCTGCAGGGGGGTGGGAGGGGATGGTTTGCTCCCCTGTGAAATCACCTTCAAGGTAAATTCTATCTTTCCATATTTTCTATTTAAGGTCCTGATGATTAAGGAAAATATTGAGATTTTTCTATGGTAGGAGCTTATCAATAACCCATTTTTATCTCAAAGGCCTTTGGGCATTAAATAACAAATTACTCTCTCAGTGCATTCTCTGATACAACTTTCCATATACTCTCTTATAAGGTTCAAAATCATCTATTTACTCATTCATTTAGTCATTTATTCAAGTATTTATCAAATCCACCAAAGCTTGTCTGTAAGATTCAATGCTAGCCATGCAAGACAATGCTAAGCACCAGAGATTCTGAAGTAGGAAACAACAGGATTCTTGTCCTCTGGGGAGTAAGTACAGATAATTAAAGCACAAAAATAGAATAATAGTAAAAATAGATGAAATGTGTAAAATTTTAAAAAAGTTTTCCTGGTATTTTGCATACTTAATATTTAATTCTCATGACCACCCTATGAAGTAGGTCCTAGAGGTATTATTTTCATTGTTACCAATGATGAAAAAGGCTCAGAGAGTCAAAGTCACTTGCCCATGGCTGCATGGCTAATAAGTTTAGGAGGCTGAATTTGAACCATGTCTTTTCTTTTTCTAAATTCAATCCAAATTTCAAAATAGCACAGAAAAAGCAGAATTTGGGAAATGCTTCAAAGACAAAGTTATGGATAAATTCAGAGGAGCAAAAGACATTATAGCTTTGGGAGAAACCAAAGAAGTCTTCACTTAGAAACTTTGATGTGGGCCTTGACTGGTGTATATGACTTCCAAAATCAAGACTTTGGAGATAGAGAAGAATTAATATATCTTTAAAAACTCATTTCTAGGCAAGAGGATCCCATCCTTTGGTTTCTTAACATTCTGCTTGTATTTATTTCCTTTATTTTCTAACTAGTCTTATTGTTTTTCTCTTATGTATATTGTTGGCATGCCAGAGTGCCTGGAGGTGAATAGTCAGCAATGGATATAGCAGGAATCTCTTAAGTAAAACTCTCACATATTAATAGATTTTGTTCTCAGAAAAAGAAAGAATGTTTATAGATCTTAAGTCTAAAACTTTAAAGTATTAACAAATGCTTTTTCTGAGGATCAAACATCTTTTGAAGAATTTGGAGTAAAGAACAACTGAGTCCCTTCAAGTTGCAGAATTGTGTTTATGTCTAATAGAAATTGTTTTGCTCATGCATAGGAATCCAAATCTATCACACATCTTAATTGCAATATAATGGATATGGATACACACACACACATATATATACACATATTATATACGAATATGTGTTTATTGTGTATTTATATTAATGTGTGTATGAATACACACATGCATATACGTTTGTATACACATTTGTTCCCATAAGTATAGTTTTAGTTTCCCTTCTCTCCAGGATAATGTTAGACACGAAGAGCAGACACTGTTTTTTGCTCTGTGTTTGTATTTTAATCATATAGCTAAGATCACTGTATAATTATGGGTGAGCAACCTAAGGTCTTAAGACCACATGTGACCCTCTAAGTTTTCAGGTGCAGCAGTTTGAATGAATCCAAACTTCATAGGAGGAATGCCCTTAATAAAAGGATTTGTTTCTTAAAACTTGGACTCAGTCAAAAGACCACACCCAAGGATCTTAAAAGGTCACATGTAGCCTGGAGGCTACAAGTTCCCCATCCCTTGCTAGACACTTAATAAATTACCTATTGGAATGAATTCCATCAAGACGTTATATATTTAAATAAGAGACACACTACATAAAATATACAAACCTGGCCTTAGGCTCAGGAGGAAGGAAGACCAGTATTCAGATCTAGTGTCTGCAGCATCTTGGTTGTACGATGAGGGGTGACTCCCCCAAAACCTTTCAGTGTTCCAGGCAGCTCTCTAAAATTAACAATTTGCTCAGTTGTTACTGATCTGAATTGACAAAGGGATTTTCCTTACCAGGAGTCCTCTACACAGGTCTATACCAAAAAAAAAAAATGAGCAAAGGACATGTTTATGTAAATCTATGTGAGTATGTACATATATGTTTGTGTGATTGTATCTGTCCATCTGTGTACACACACACACACACATATATATATATATATATATTTGTGGATATCCATGTGTATATAGGTGTATTATGTACTTACAGTGTTTCTATACATTATATGATGCATATCTATAATTCAATGATTCATTATAAATTGCATCTATAAGCATATCATACAAATACACATAATACAAATGTAGTTATTTGAAATAGCTGTGAGTAAATTAGCACCTAAACTCTCCATCTGTAAGTGAAATGGATTGGGCAATTCAATTCCATAAGGATTTATTGAGTAATTATTGTGGATCTAGGATTACATTTGCCAAAGTTTCTAATAGCCTATTGATAGAAACTGTCATTAATAACCAGTGATTTGGGGGCAGGTACATGGTGTTCTATGTAGAGCATCAGCCCTAGAGTCAAGAGGACCTTAATTCAAATCCACTCTCAGACACTTGACACACTATCTGTGTGACTCTGGACAATCACTTAACCCTGATTGGCTCAGAAAAATAGAGAGATAGCCAAACAAACAAATAAATAAGTAAACAAAATAAATAAACATTATTTGGGAAGATACAAAATTCCCCTTTTTTCTAATGTCTTCATTTCAAAAACTCAGTATATGAAGGTTGAACTAGCTTTCTCTTCTATCAGACTCCACCCAACCTTATAAGAAATCTCTAATCTAAGATGAATTCCACTCAATCAAGCATTTGTGGAAATAGATTCTTTGTCTAAATTTTCCAGGGTTGGGGGAGGTCTGGTTATAGGGATACTCTCTCTTTGACAGGATGTCACTCTCATGCTCTCATTGTAATATTCATTCTCTCATTAATTGTTAAGCAGTCAGAGCTGATTGCTACCCTTAAGAACACCATTTTTCCAAGGGTATATAAGCCATGAGCCCACAGCCATGATTGTCTTTGGCATTTGAGTGTGCCATTGATCTTTTTTATTAAAATTCTGGCATCACTAATGAAATTATTAATTACCCAGAAATTATGTCTCTTTAACTTTTAAAATATCACATTGTATAGCTGAATAATTTTTATTTGATAATGTGAATTCCATGGCTTGATTTTCATAATAGATATAGGATTTTGCCATACAACCACAATACAACATGCTGAAAAATATGGGCTTATAATAATAATGCCACATTTATATAGTTTTCCTCATAGTGCCTGCCACATAGTAGGTTCTTAAGGAATATTTATTGATTGGTTGACTATTTTTTGCATAGCATTTTTTTCCATAATGATTCTGTCATTTAAGTCATACATACAGTATTGGTTCTAATTAACAAAGAAGAAAACTGAAACTTAGAGAAATCAATGCACTTGACTAAGGTCATGTACCTAGATAAACTCAAAGCTAGTATTTGAATCTAGGTCCATCCTGATTCAATGCAATTGAACTCATGGCATCATTCTATTTCTTATTTGACTGTAAAGTTAATTCCTCTCTCTCCTCCCCCAATACACACACACACACACACACACACACACACACACACACACCACCCTGTTTACCTTTGGAAAGGAAAGTTTTCTGCAAGTTTTCCAAGTGGGAATTATGGAAAGCAAATATTTGTATTATTGTTCCCTAAGAATTACATTTGATCTTACTCTATTTAATCAAGAGGAAAGAAATGAATATGGAGATACAGGGGAAAGATTATGGAAGAAAGAGGAATAAATAGGATTCAGAAAGACTGAGTCTGATATGGGATGCAGAACTGGGCTCCAGCCTAAAAAGATCCATCTTTGACTAGATGAGAAATTCCTTTCTCTATGCTGTTAAAATATTTGGCAAGTTTTGTCAAAGACCTGGCTTTTATTCAGAAGAATGCTTCAAAGTCCACTAGGGGAAAATTGGGGTTGGCTCTTGCTGTAAGATATACAGCTGCAATGCATGATTTGGTTGTAGTTAATATTTAATTTAAAATGTATCTTTATTCTTTACCAGGCAGATCTTTGTTTCTATATGTTTCGAGCCCCACATTCACATTGGGAAAGTAAATGAAAAACTTACAATTTTATAGAAACTGGATTTCTTACCTTCTAGTCAGAGAATGACTGTGTAGGTAATGAATTCTACTGTTCAGAGAAATGAGATTATATTCAAGAAGGTAAAACCACAGGTCTGTTTCAAGCCAAGACATTTCTGACACACTTCTATCTTCAAATAATAGCAAAATAAATGAAGCAATGCTAAACTATCATTCTTATGTTCCTGTCTTTGCCTCTTCATACTTTCACATGAGAGCACCTGCAAATAAAGAACAAGTAAGTGAATTCCACCATGACAGGCGTTGGTTAACGTGGGTTAGCAGGACAGCAAATCCCAAAGGAGTCACCACCATATAATTCTTTTACTCAGTGCAACATAATGAGAACATTTGAAAACTGTAGTCACCTAAGGAATCAATCTAATTATTCCCCCTCCTATCCTTATCATCTCAGGTTTCATTGGAGGAAATATAAACAGGTGACTTCAGAGGAATTAGGAATAATTATTTATTCCATGGTCTTGTCTTAGTTCTCAAGCTCTTTGTTCTCTGTGGCTTTGGGCTCTATCAAACACTCCCCTCCATTTAGGTACTCTCTTCTATTTTGAATTTCCTTATATATCTTTTCTGATTATCCTTCGACATTTCTTATTGTTCTTTCTCAGTATTTAATGCTATATAATAATTTATATTCTGCCCCCTAAAGACCTAGTCTCTCCTGAAGTACCCTGCTCTGGGTCCTATTCTCTCTCTCTCTCTGGATAGATAGATAGATAGATAGATAGATAGATAGATAGATAGATAGATAGATAGATAGATAGACGATAGATAGATATAGATATATATATACACACACATACATATATATACACACATATATATGTATATATACATACACATACACACACACACACACATATATATATATACACTCTTCTTGGTGAACTCAATATTTTTCATTGGTTTAATAATCATCCCTTTTATCAATGACTC
Organism: Petaurus breviceps papuanus; assembly: GCF_028583685.1. NCBI lineage: Eukaryota > Metazoa > Chordata > Mammalia > Diprotodontia > Petauridae > Petaurus > Petaurus breviceps. Next base: position 51,448,537 of record NW_027185798.1, on the reverse strand, counting down.
CTAAATACATTTATTCTCCTATAAACTGATTCCTGAACTCTAGGTTTGCAAGGCTAAACATCTGATGGGCATCTTCACCTAGGTGTTCCTATAACATCTTAAACTAATTTCCAGAATGGATCCCTTTATCTTCTCCCTTAAACTTATTCCTCTTACAAAAAAATCCAACATTAAGTTTGGGTCACTAGTGTCAAGTCCTTCTGGAGTCTTTCCTTTCCCTATACTACCTCAAATAGCTTTCATATATGTCCTTATTTAGCTGACTTCTGCAACTATTTTCTTCCTTGATAGTTCTTTTTCTCAATTACAAGTAAAGATCGTTTTTAACATTCTTCTTTTGGGAAAATTTTGAATTCCAAATTCTTCTTCCCCCCACCTTCTCTCTCCCTCCCCAAGAGAAGAAGCAATCTGATATAAGTTGTACATGTACAATCATGTTGAACATATTTCCACAACAGTTAAATTGTGAAAGATGAATCAAAACAAAAGTGAAAAACCATGAGACCAAAAAAAAAAAAAAGAAGTGAAAATGTGCTTCGATCTTCATTCAGATTTGGATTGTTATTACCATTTCTTTGGATGTTGTTAGCATTTTCACCATGAGTGTTTGGGAACTGTTTTGAAGCATTTCATTGCTTAGAAGAGCTAAGTCTGTTATAGGTAATCTTCACACAGTTTTCAATATTCTCCTGCCTCTACTCACTTCACTCAGTATTGGTTCCTGCAAGTCTTTCCAGGATTTTATTTTTCTGAAATCTGCCTGTTCACAATTTTGCATAGCACAATAGTATTCCATTACATTCATATACCAAAACTTATTCAGCCATTGATGGGCATCCCCTCAATTTCCAATTCTTGGCCACACAAAAAGAGCTGCTATGAATATTTTTGTACATGTGGGTTCTTTTTTTATGACATCTTTGGGATATAGACCCAAATATAAAATAATATAATATAAAACATAATATAATAATATATAAAATAAAAATAGTGGTATTGCTGATCAATAGGTATGCAGTTTTATAGTCCTTTGGCTATAGATTCAAATTGCTCTCCAGAATGATCAGATCAGTTCTCAACTCTACCAACAATGAATTAGTATCCCAATTTCATCACTTCTCCAACATTTATCATTTTATTTTTATTATCATATTAGCGAATCTGGTAGATGTGAGATAGTACCTCAGAGTTGTTTTAATTTGCATTTCTCTAATCAATAAGGATTTAGAACTTATTTTTTATATGATTATAGACAGCTTTAATTTTTGTATCTGCCTGTTCATATCCTTTGACTATTTTTCAATTGGGTAATGACTTGTATTCTTATAAATTTGACTCAGTTCTCTATATATTGGTGAAATGAGGCCTTTATTAGAGACACTTGAGATAAAAATGTTTCATTGCTTTCTGCTTTCCATCTAATCTTGGTTGCATAATTTTTGTTTGTGTAAAACTTTTTAACTTAATATAACCAAAATTATCCATTTCACATTTCATAATGTTCTCTGTCTCCTGTTTTGTCATACATTCTTCCCTTCTCCATAGATCTGACAGGTAAACTATTCCTTGCTCTATTAATTTACTTATGTTATCATCCCTTATGTCCAAATTATGTACCCATTTCAATCTTATCTTGGTATAGGGTGTGAGATGTTAGTTTAGGCCTAATTTTTGACATACTAGTTACCAATTTTACTAGCAGATTTTGTCAAAGAGTGAGTTCTTATCCAAGAAACTGAAGTCTTTGGGTTTATCAAACTGTAGATGTCTATAGTAATTAAATACTGTGTTTTCTGTACCTAACCTATTCCACTGATCCACCACTATATTTCTTAGCCAGCCACCAAATATTTTTGATGATTGCCACCTTATAATAATTTGAGATCTGTTATAGCTAGGTTACCTTCCTTTGCAATTTTTTTTCATTAATTCTCTTGCTATTCTTTACCTTTTATTCTTCCAGATGGTTTTTTGTTATTATTTTTTCTAGTTCAAAATATTTTTGATAGTTTGAATTGTATGGCACTAAATAATAAATATAAGTAGAATTGTAATTTTTATTATATTACCTTGGTGTACCCCTGAACAATTTATATTTTTCCAATTGTTTAGATGTGACTGTATCTGTGTGAAAAGTCTTACAATATAAAATATTTGTTAGATTGCCAAGAGAAACTCAGGAAATATATGAACATAATTACAAAAGAGGTTAGAATAGATGACTTGGTTAACAATTAGTTTTTAGCATATCTTTCCTTGGCACTTTATTATACAAAATTTTTATTGCATCATCATCTGAAAAGGATGCATTTAATATTTATGCCCTTCTGCATTGGACAATTTTTGTGTAGGTGCCATGTACCACTAAGAAGAAGGTATATTCCTTTCTCTCTCCATTCAATTTTCTCCAGATGTCTATCATATATAAACTTTTAAATTTCCATTCACCCCCTTAACTTACTTATTTTATTTAATTATTTTGTGGTTAGATTTATCTCAGTTTGAGAGGGGAAGGTTGAAGTCCCCCACTAGTTCAGTTTTGCTTTCTATTTCTTCCTGTAACTCACTTAATTTCTCCTCTAAGAATTTGGATGCTTACGACTTGGTGCATATATTATTCTGTCTCTCATTTTCCTATTCTTCCTGTTTAATCCTTTTTTTTTACACTTTTTATATTACCACATCAAAGTCAACTTATATCCATAATCCTTGTCTATGTATACTCCTAACTGCACTAATACACTTCTCAAGAGTTATAAATATGATCATGCCATATAGGGAAACAATTCAAATCTTATTCAATAAGATGTTTTGTTTGTTTGTTTCCTGTATACCTTTTTATGCTTTAATTGAGTCTTGTATTTGAAGATCAAATTTTCTGTTTAGCTCTTGTGTGTTCAACAGGAAATGTTGGAAGTCCTCTATTTCATTAAATATCCATCTTTCCCCCTGAAAGATTATGCTCAATTTTGATGGGTAGTTGATTCTTGTTTGTAATCCAAACTTCTTTACCTTCCACAATATCATATTCTAAACCTTATAATCCTTTAACATAGAGACTTTTAAGTCCTGTGTAAATCCTAACTGTGGCTCCATGATATTTGAATTTTTTTTCTGGCTATTGGCTGTAGTTTCTCCTTGGCCTGATAACTCTGGAATTTGGCTACAATATCCCCTGATGTTTTCATTTTTAGATCTTTTTCAGGTGGTCAGTGGGTTCTTTCAGTGACTATGTTACCATCTGGTTTTAGGATATTAGGGCAGTTTTCCTTTATAATTTGTTGAAAGATGCTGTCCAGGCTCTTTTTTTTTTTTTTATCATGGCCTTCAGGTAGACCGATAATTCTTACATTTTCTCTCCTGGATCTATTTTCCAGGTCAGTTATTTTTCTAATGAGATATTTTATATTTTCTTCTAATATTTCATTCTTTTGATTATGGTTTAGTGATTCTTAATGTCTCATAGAGTCACTAGTTTTCACTTGCTACAGTAGGCTCACACTGTCAGACTTGTCAAGGAATCCTAGGGAGGAATGGAGGTGGAAACAGTAACACCAATGGCCACTTAACTTCTGAAGACTTGTGCATCTTGTGACCTTCTCATCACCAACACTATCTTCCCTTCACCTAAATGCAATAAAACTTCATGGATGCATCATCACAGCAAACATTGACATTTAATAGACTATAGTGATTGTAAGGAGAAGAGAGAAACAGGATGAAAGTGTCAAGGCAGAGAATTAATGTCAATAGATTACAATGCTTCTGTGAGTGGGAACAGTTTGGTGCTAATTTGGAGTGAAAGTTGAGTCAACACACAGTTGGCAACAGTGGAGCAGAAAAGGAGTGGTCAGCTTTCAGGGATTTGTTGTACAGCACTACATTTGCTCAGAACACTCACAAACACCAAGACTAGTTTGATGAAAATGATAGGGAAATTCAGAAGTTGGTCAATGAAAAATGGGAACTCCACAGTGTTTACCAACAGGATAGTTCATCCCTAAGAAGGCAGGAGTTAATTCGATCAAAAGTACAAAAAGTACTCTCTCTTGGTTTTCTCATGTAGTATGTCCATGACCCTTGTCTCTCTCTCTCTCTTCCTTTTTCCTTCTTTAAATGTAAACATTCCCAGATTCTCTTTTTGATCCCATTCTCTTCTTGCCATCTAACATTTTCTCTAGTGATCTCACTCATATTCACAACTTGAATACGTTCCTTTTATTCAATTGACTACTAAATTTCTAATCTGTACCTTTCAGATATACTTCAGACATATTTCCTGAAGTTTACTTAATATCTCCAAATATATGCATCACCAGGGCCTCAAAATGAACTAATATTAAATTGAATTCATGACTCATCAGTTTTCTCCTTAAATATATTATTCTCCCTGATTTTACAGTTCCTGTGAATGGAGCCACCTCTTTTCCTAATAACCCAGGCTTAAAACTCTGGTGTTATCTTTAATTCCTTATTCTTCCTCACAGTTCTTAGTATAAACTTAGTATAAGTTTTCTCAATTTTACTTCTTTAATGGCTCACCTAGATATATGCCCTCCACTTTCTATTTTCTCTATTACAACCATCATTTGAAGCCACATTACCTCTCCCATAGACTATTACAATTGCTTCCTTATTGTTCCGTTTGCCTACAAGTCTCTCTCTTTTATAAGCTATTATCAGATTCATTTTCCTAATGCACAGATTTGATCATGTAATTCTCCTACTTTAAAAAGCACAAAATGAGAGGGGTGGCTAGGTGGCTCAGCAAGTAAGATCACTGGCCCCAGTGTTGGAATGACCTGGGGATTGAATCTGGGCTCAGATACTTAGCACCACACCCAGAAATAACTGGCCATGTAACCTTGAGCAAGTTATTTAACCCCAACTGCTTTTTTAAAAAAAAAAAGCCCCAATGAGTTCCTCTTGTCTACATAATATCTGCCTAAATCCAAAAGTTGAAATTCAAGCCCACTCTTTGAGCTTGTCCTATACAATTCCCAGTCATCCAAAGGAATTGTTGCAAAAATCTACTAGAAGGATAGTAAGAGTAGTAGATATCAATTGTGGCATATTTGTGGAGAATAGGCAGAAAGTTTTCGTTCATAAAAATCATCTTATTACCACATTCATGCAAATGTTCTTTATGATCAGTAAAGACAGGTTTCCATCAGAAGTTTAGGTTCTTCAAATTTTATACAGACACATGAAAACATGCATATAACATACATTTTATAGACACATGTGTGTACATACATACATACACAATTATATGTAAAAATATATGCATATATATAAACACACGTGCTTCAGTGTGAAATAAACAAAAAGAAAAAGGCATCTGAAGTAGCGGAAAAGAATCCTAACATGTCAAAATTTTATAAAGTGGGAAAATGAAACACTAAGAATAAAGAGAAGATATACCACTGAACATTTAGGGTTAAGTAGTAGAAACAATTCTCTTCTAAGAGCTTGTCCCACTTGTCCTCCAGAGAATGAATTTCAAGGGCTAAAGATCCTGTTTATTAAAAGATTATCAGGGGGAAAAAAAGAAACAAGTATTCTTGATTGTTCAAATCTGATAAAGATCATGAAACAGTTTTAGAAAACCTGACATTAACAGAATAATGTGTTGAATTCTTTGGGTAAGTATCAAAGAAATTATGGAAAATCTCCAAAGACTCATTAAACTTGTTGTAAAGCACTATTATCATTCAGAGAAGAAACTCAAGGTATCAGGCACAGAAGTGATTATTTTCTTCAATGCAGTCAACAAAAGGTAAGATATTCAGGAGAGAAAATGAGATAGGGAAAGTGGATTATTAAGTAACAAGATGTTATTTAAGAATAGGTTTTGGATTTCTGTACCATGGCTTAAAATAAAAAAATCAAGGGATGTTTTTAGGAATGGGGTGCTTTCATTAAAAGTGCTGGGGAAAATGAATTTACCTATACTCTCGCACACATGATAAAAATGGCTTTCAAGTAAAAAAAGTAAAGAAGTAAGCCAAACCTACCCATTGTATAACCAGCTAAACACTATGGTTTAATGATAATGGTTTCAATGGTAATGATTTGGTAATGATAATGATTGCTCACATTTTAACAGTGCTTAAAAAATTGGGAAGTCCTTAATGTGTTCTATTTCATTTGAAAGGATAAGGGTTCAGAATTACTCAGAAATTTAAAATAAATCTAGGAAAGGATACCATAATAAAACATATGACCTCAGATATTCATACTCAAACATATAAAATATAAACAGTAAAAAGGTAAAGTAGAGATCTGAATTCAAGGAGGCTAATTTGACATCACAGGAAGGTTTTGTGAAGTGTGATTCACATTTAGAATTTGACTATTAAATAATAAGCCTTAGTAATAAAAGGATGGGTAAAAGATAGGGGTAGAGCTTTGTATTTAGAGGATATACTCATTGCCTATATAAGGTGACAAGGATGCTTAAACAAACTCCCAAACCTACTTTCAATGAGCAGGATCTCCAGAGCTTGACTATAGTCAACTTTCAAGATCTCAAAGTTATCCCAGAGGCATCGAGTGACTCTCTATTGTAATTGTCTCAAGCATCCACTAGTGTGTATTCTACCACATGATCTCAGTTGAGAATCAGTATAGTCAAACAACCTTAATCAGGTATTATAAGTGATTATGTAATAAAGTGATGAAATAAAAATGATTGATACAAAAGCATTCCTCCCCCAGTGTCTGTGACACTCTTCCCCTAAGTACACAGAGTTTAGAGGAAAGTAGGCTCTAGCTTGAAGAACACTTGTTCAGAAGAGGTAATTTACAAATTCTGGTTGCTTGAGATCCTTTTCTTACATTGTAAGTTACTCAAGAAATTCCCCTCAAGTAGGGTGAACTTGTGTCCAGTTTGTCCCTGGCTCTTGATCTAGCATTGCCACAAGCCACTCTTAATCCAGGGGGTTAAAACAATCACATTGATGGGAAAATGGAAGGTTAAATTTCTCCAGACTCTGAATACTCCTCTGAACAAAGCAGGAAGGGTGGGGGGTGGGTGGTCTCGACTGAGACTGAAGCCAGGAGTACTTCCCCCCACCCACCAAGTAATTCCTTCTCAGGCTGTTTAGCTAGGATATCAGGCTTTCTTGACTTTCTGGAATTACTATTTATAAAGGACCCAGAGGGCTTGATGAAATCTCTAAGTCAATTGGAATAGACTTCCTGTCTGCCATCATTTCACTCCAAATGGCTTTCAAAGATTCTTCACACCTAGTGTTCTAATTCATATGAATAAAATTGATTTATTGAGCATCTTACCACTTATTTAAAGTGGGGTGGGGTTGAATAAATCAATTAAATCCACCCTTACTGCTCAACAGGGAAAATTCAGGAACCATGGGAGAAGGAAGAGTGTGATAAAACATTTTAGAAATGAAAGACAGCATTTATAAAATATTTTACAAATATCTCATTTTTTCCTCACAACAACTCTGGGAGGTAAGTAGTACTGTTATCCTTATTTTACATATAAGGGAATTGAAGCAGAAAAAGTTGTTTGTTCAAGGCCATACAGTTAGTAAGTATCTGAGGATGAATTTAAACTTGAGCTCTCCCTAAATCCAGGTCCATGATCTAATAACTATGACACCTAGTTATCTCTGGTAAACTTTAATGAAGATCAAAAGAGAAATATTGTTATCAGAAAATACTACTAATCACCTGGGCAGAAAAAGGAAAGAGATGAGTTGGGAAATCAAATGAAATCTGTACTGAAGATACGATATAGAAGTGATTGGGGACCTTAATAGTCTGGACATCTATCAGCACTCTTTCTTACAACATCATAGAAAGCAACTTTTTTTTTAACTTCCTTATATGGAAATTTCATTCTTCAAAGTAAGAGTACCTGCTATTCTGAATATCATTTTGATCTGCAAAAAGCTCTTGGCTGAAGTAGAAATGATGGTAACAATGGGAGAAAATAATTTATAATTTATTTCATCTTAGAATTTATGTTAGAAAGAAGGGCAAAATCTGACATGGAACTTGGATTTTTGGTAGGGTAGATTTTAAATGGTTAAGATACAGGGCAGGTAGGATGCCATGGCCTAAAAATCTATAGGGAAAGATAGATAAAGAGAGATTAGAAGCTCTATACAATGAAATTGTAAAAACCCATGGAGCAAAATCTCTAATATGGAAGAAAGGTAATTGCCTAAAGATGCCAAAGGTATACGTATACCCTTACTGAAAACAAGAAGAAGGAAGGAGAAGGAAAAGGATGATGATGAGGAAGTGACAACACCAACATGGAAACATGATTTTTTTCATCTGTAATATGGCAATAATAATGTCTTACAGGTTAAGGTTAAATAAGTTACAATATGTAAAACCCTTTGCAAATCTTAAAATATTATATAAATGTAAGCTATTATTATCATCATTATTCATGCTGAAAAATATGGAAAATTACAGAAGTACCATGGCATTGATAAATGAAATTGTCCTGGCTTTCTGAAAAGGAAATAAAGTCTGCTATCAATAGACTAGGGAATTAATTTGATTATTAGAAAAGGGAGAGTTAGTGAAAACTGAGAAAAGGGAGGAAAGATTAGACAAGTTGAGAATTGGAAAATTAAGATTAAATGAGCTTTTGCTATTATACTCATTGGGAAATTTTTGATCTTCCTTTGCTTACTTTATGAATTGACAGGTAATACAACCTTAGTGAAACTCCTTGCTTAATGCTTTCTCCAGAGAGTATGGTCCCTTACATATGATGTGACCAGATGTTTGGTACAAGAATGATTTACCACAACTTCATGAAGATTTGCCAGATTAATCTCAATATCTTTCATAACAGAATTATTGGACTGTTAGGTCAGAGGAACATTGCACAATAACAGCTTGAATTTATATCGCACTTTAAGTATTGCAAAACACATTAAAATATCATTTCATTCAATTCTCACTGTAACCCCATGATTTAGTTGTCATTATTAATCCTGTAATAGACAGAGTTCAAGTGATTTGCCCAGGGTAACAAAAAAGGTATGTGCCTGAGGCCAGATTTGAACTTGGGTCTTCCTGATTCTCAGTCCAGTACACTATCTACTGAACCAACTTGTTACCATTTATGTTTTATATGAAATATACTCACATTTTTAGCAAGCTGTGGCAAAGTATTTCATATTATTTTGGTGGACAATATAGAAAGAGATGGGTTCCTAGATGGCAATTTGATTGAATAGATACACCCAAAGAATAATCATTCTTTAATGCTTCAATTTTAACTTGGAAAGAGATTTCTAGAGAGATGTGCCAGGGATTTGTGCTTGGCTCTATATTAACACTTTTTTCAGTGATTTGGATAAAGACAGATTCAAGAGATATAAAACATATAGAAAACCTAAAGCAAATTTGGAAAGCAACATGTCAGGCAACAGTATTTAATAGACCAGCAAAGAAGTTCAAATATGGCAGAGAGCATGTACAAGTAGTAAGGTATAATGGAAATATTGCCATGGGAACTGGGATCATTGAGGGAATGCTTCATGAAAGAATATGTGTTGACCTAGACCTTGAAAACTTTCATCAAGGACAGGTAAGAATGTAAGAGGAAATACATTCAATCCAGTGTTTCCACTTATCATCACCTTTATATAGGAAGACTGAAGAGCAAATTTAAGTCAAAATTTAAGGTGAGATTTTAGATTACCAATGCACTTATTTCAATTCTGTTACTCTTTCTTTCTGTTAGCATACCATATCATACTGCTTTATATTGATGCAATTTTAAGTACAGTTAGTCCCTAATTTACAATCAAGTATTATATACCACAATTTCACTTATTGAGGTAGATGTTTTCAACTCAGCATGCATTTGCCAGAGAAGTAAGCTTTGAATTATTTGAATTAGTCTCACAGTAGAGCTCACAAAATCTTTTTAACTCATAATGTTCTTGACACATAGAAACAATATTATTACTAGAAAAAAAAACCTATTCTGGGATGGAATGGATACTGCACTTAAAGATAAGAAAACATCAAAGTATCATTGCTATGTGATAATGGACAAATTTTCACCATTAACAAAATTGTGAATAATTGATTTGTATTGACTACTTCATATGGTTCTGGTGAGAAAAGTGTTTCATAAAACATAAAACTGAAATATCAAATTTTACTACTTCTTTCTTAAGTCCTACTGACCATTACAATTTCAATGAGAAAACACATTCCTTTTTCTAATTCACCTTGCCCAGAAAACATCCCCCACCTTATAGCAGTGCTTCTCCTCATATCAGTATCCTAGAAGGTGCTATTTATGATAGAGAAGGAAAGATGCTCGGAAGTAAAATATTTCTGGTCACCTATAGCTTGGTAGCATCTATACAATGATATAAGAGAAGGCATATATCTAGAGCAATTATTCTGATTGTTCCAAATGAGACAAAAAAAGGCAATGACCCCCAAATAGGTTTTTTTTTTCAGTTGAGCATTCTATAAAATCACTAGATTTATTTTTTTTAGTTTTTAATAATATGAGCCTAATTCTCAAAAATGAACTCTGCATTTATGTAATGAAGAAAGAGCATCAAGAAATAGCCATTTCAATTTCACTGTTCCATTTAATTCACAATGCAATTTTACAAGTTCTGAGAGTCATGAGGTGATTCCCATAGAGAAAAGAATAATGTGGGTTCACTGAGAATTAGCTGTGGCAAACTAATCTCATTTCTGGGTTTTTTTTTTCTTGATAGGGTTACTAAGGGTTCATAGATCAAGGTAATGACACAGACATTGTATATAGGGATTGCAGGAAAGTATTTTGCAAAGTCTTCATGATGTCCTTATGTAACAACTGAAATGTCTATAACACTTAATAATTTACAAAATGCTTTCATCATACAGATTTGAGTAAGGTAATGCTTGTATGATTGCAGTGATGATTTATAGAAAATCAGACCTGTGATTTTATTCCTCACTACCAGTGGTACAATTTTTTTCACCAATATAGATTGATAACTACTCTTAAACTTGTAAAACTTTTAATCTTACAGAGGTGCCTGAAGCTTGAAATGGTTAAAGAACTTGCCTGGGTTCATGAAGGCAATATGTACCAAGGGAAGGACCTGAACCCAGGTCTTCCTCACTAAGGTTCATTCTTGATCAACAGACTATATTAACTGTTGTCATGATTATTGCTGCTTTATTATTACAAAATAAGGTTCAGAGATAACACTGCTTTCAACATTCTTTACAATTTTTGCTGACCAAAAAAACGTGAGTTCAATGACAGTATAGTTAGACAATTGCATGGTTGCCTATGTATGGTCATATAACTATTGATGGTCCAACAACTGGATCTGAAGCACATTCACAGATCACTATGAACCTGACATTGTGTCAAGGTTCTGTCTTCAGCTTGGTTTGGCTTAATGTATTTTTTTTTATCATTGACTTAGATGAAGAAAGATATAGAAAGAACAATTATCAAACTTACAACTTACATAAATTTTGGAAAGATTGCTAAAATATTGGATGCCAATCAGAATATAAAGAGCTCTCAGAGGTTTGCAACATTGGGACAAACAAATGAAACTTAAGAGGGGTAAATGAAGCATGAGGTTTTTTGAAAAAAAAAATAAATGTTAACATACAGAACAAAGGGAACAGGTATAGAGAGGATAAGGAAAAGGATGGGACAGGGAAAGAAGCTATCAATTTATTACAAATAAACAATGGCATGTATTAATCTGTGACTACAATGACTAGATCTTAGGAGATGCTTCATGTTTGTTGAATTAAGTTAATAGAAATATAACACTCAAACCAAAGGGAGTGGTTGTCTCATAGAATGGCAGAATTTCAGAGGAGGCAGGGGCCCCTGAGGCAATTTTATCCCACCTATACATCATCATGAATTCCTCCCTCTATATGCATGACAAGTACTCATCCACCCTTTACTTGAAGACCTCTGCTAAGAAGCAATTCAATACAGATTAAGGTATCCTTTTGCAATTAGGATCAACTCTAATGAACAAGAAGATTTATTTGTTTATTTGCTTCTTTATTTCCTTGTGGGCTTCCTTGGGGAGAATACATCTGGAATATGATATCTAGTTCAATTTAAGATGAACAATGACAAGTGAAATACATCTGGAAGAAGGTAAGTGGGATCCTAAAAGAAACTAAAGGGGAGAAAGTCTTAGAAGTAACAGTGGAATGAAGAACAGTTAACTTAGAGAGGAAAAGATTCTAGGTGTGTATGCTCACTGTTTTATAGTACATCATGATTGACCATGTGTAAGGGATGGCTCCAGAAGGAAACACCAATTGATCAGGAGAGACAGATAATAAAAGACAATTTGAGCTATCGAAACCTCAAATAGTCTGACTGAAACCTGAGATTATGGGAACCCTGTCATTGGAGGTGTCAGTGACATAATTACATGACAACTTGTTGCGAATTCTTCAGAAAAGTAGGCAAAATTCAGGAAATTGTTTTACTAGATGATCTCTGAGGTTCTTTACACATTGAAGACAAAGATACTAGGATGTTGTTTGGTACTTAAAAATTCCCAACCAACATGATTAGTTTCCAGACTCTTTCTTACTATAATGAGTAAATCAAATATGAACATCCACATTATTTTCCATAGGTATATAGGTCAAAAAGTGGTACTTATTTTAAAAACAAGAATTCATTCACAGAAGCAGGCAATGAGAAAGAAATAAGGGAAATAATTGTCTCTACAGAAGTGATAATGAATGGACAATTAGTTTAATAATGATTTTCATGTTCATTGCTTAAACAATAATGGTATCAGATAAACTGTCATGACATATTATATTGACCCAATGCAAAGAGCAAAGCCAGGAAGAGAAAGAAATGATCCTATCTCTTTTCTCTGGAAAAAATTATGCTTGCCTGTGACATAAAATTAAAGCCCATTCAAAATGTTATATTTTCCCAATCACACTAATTTTATTAAACTCTAGTTTTTAATTTTATTTAGAATTCAATTTCTGTCATGTAAACCTAAGAAATTGTATATGGCATCCAAAGAAAGTCAATTATCTTCTGAAAATAGCACAATTTCTGAGGGAAAATAATTATTTTTCTGAAGGAATGGGATGCATTTTTACTTATGGTTTCATAATATGAATATTATGTACCCAAGAAAAAGTGCAATGTCAATTTTCATATTTATCTCCAGATATTAAAACACATACATATTTATAAATTAATTAATTTATGTAGTCATATGAAATATTATTTTGTTATATATGTATAACATGGGGTTTTCATGTTAATTAAAATTGAAAATAAGCAAAGTGATTACATTTTATCATGAGCTTATATTATCCAACAGAGACATCTAAAGTACAGTTTCACTGAATGAAGACTACATTTCTTCATAACTTTTCTTTGGTAAACAGACAATTGTTTTTCCTAAATAGAAATGATGTATTTGTGAAGAGCAGATTTAATTTTAACACCTCATTAATGAAGTCTAGAAATGACTCAGACAGCAAAACATGTTTATAATAAATGAATAGAGAGACCCTTAAATATCAAAGTACCATTTGGCATAACCACCAAGGTACCCAAATCTGCACTGACATCATTGTTTAACTTATAGAAATATTACGACAAGATTAGCCAGTCAGTATTTCCATTATCTCCATATTACTACTTTAAGATTGTTATGACCTGATAGAAAGAGCACTGGCTTTGTATTCAAAACACCTGGATTAAGTTCTTGATTTTCTATGCAATATACAGCAGGCATGGTTAAGAAGTACAGAAGTCTGAGGTCATTTAGTTCAACTTTCTTTATCTACGGCTTATTCTTCCATTTTATACAATCTCCATCCCAACCGAACAGACCTGTTACTTTTGCTTGTACGTGTCATTCTATTTTCTACCTTTTGTATGCAGGATCCCCTATATCTGGTATGCATAATCAACTACAGGGAATATTGCATGACCCTTTTTTTGACATTTATGAAGCAGCTGTTGGTTTTCTTCCTTCTTGTCGGAATGCTCCTCAGTGTCCTTTATTGAATCCTCCTCCTTCTCTTATATACTTATTTTAGGCATCCCTCCAAAGTGGCCAAACTTATCTGACCTTTCTACGCTCTCTCTACTTATTCATAATCTCATCAGCTCCTGTGGGTTTAATTTTCGTCTCTTTGCAAATTATACCCCAATCTATATATCCAGCTCAAATCTATCTCCATACTTATCTGTATTACGAGTATACTTTGAAGAATTTTAACCCTGATATTCTATAAGAGTCTTAAACTCAATGCATTCACCCCCCCCAAAAAAAAATCATATTTATTCCAAAATTTATCTCTCCCCTGAGTTCCCCATTTCTGTTTAAGGTATCACTAACTTTCAGTCACCATGGCTCACAGCTCTGCCACAATTCTTGACTTTTTTCTCCCCTTTAATACCTGTATGCAATAGGTTATGAAGTCCTTCCAATCTGTCTGCCACTACAAAGGTTCATCAGACCTCAAACCCCTCCCCCCCCCATTTCTTTCCCTAACAACAAAGTCCCTGATGAGTCTAAGTACTCATCATCTCTGGTTTGGACTACTGCATCTGCTTCCTAATTTATCTCTCTTTCCTCAGTCTCTCTCTTCACCAAGTATCACTCACATTGACATTGCCTCTGGAATAATTCAACTTTTAATCACTCCACAGTCTAGCTCCTGAGCTTGCCTTCCCCAGCCCAGCTCATTTGATAATCTTAACCTTCATGTACTATCTCTTCCAGATAAACTGTCCTGCTCATTAAACCTTATACAGGACATTCTATCCTAGATATATAGTGACATGTCATCCCCATCCCAGCATTCTTCAAATGCTAAACTCTCTACCTACTCAAGTGATCCCTTTCCATCCTGTCTTCTTCAACAAATTGTCTTTTCTTTCATTCCCACCTTTTCATTATCTTTCAATCTTTTCCTGTGTACTGGCTCACTTTCTACTGCCTATAAACATCCCTATGTCTCACTCATCCTGAAAAATCACTCACTTGATCCTTCTTTCCCTGGCAAATATCGAATATCTCTTTTGCTCTTTGTAAGTAAACTCCTTGAAAAGGCTGTCTACAAAAGGTACTTCTACTTTTCCTCCTCTCATTCTCTTCTTGACCCTTATAAGCCATCTTCTACCAATCTCATTCCCTCCAATTTTTCTTTTTCTCCAGTACAATGGAAACTCATTAAGGTGAGGGATTTTTTTTGTTGTTTTCTTCTTATATTCCCAGTACCATACACTGTGCCTTTATGCATAGTAGGTACATAACAAATAGTTGTTGAAAAGAAGTCAGTTGGGCTTTGGATTGAAGTGAATAAGAACTTCATATCAGTCCCTACAAAATCACTGGATTACTGGACAAAACAATAATTGAGGCACATAATAATAATGAGAGAAATGATTACTTAATGACCAATTATGGGAGAGATCCCGGCTTTTTCCCTTTCCTATTTCTTGTTTGAAGCCAAGCCTTTGAAGAACATTACTACTTCTGCCAAAAACTTACCTCACCTCTACTATCTCATTTAAGGTATATTCCTGCCCATTTTCTTCTACTTAAGCAAATTGATGTGGAGGTAGATCCTTAAGCAAATCAGGGTGGAGGTAGATCCTTTGTCTAGATTGTCTAAAGCTGGAAGTTGGGTATAGAGATAGTCTCTTTGTCTTAGAGTGACATAATATCACTCCTCCAGCCCTTCATTTGAGTGATCCCAATTCTTTTTGTCCACCTCTCATTAATTATTAACCAATCAGAGTTGATCACCACCCTCAGGAACACCCACTTTTCCAAGGGCATATACATTGTGAGCCCACCACCATGAATGATCTTTGGCAATCAAGTGTGTCACTGAGCATTTTATTAATAAAATATTATTATTATTAATAAAATCATTAATTACTCAGAAACTATGTCTCTTGGACTTTTAAACATCACAAGGATTTAAATTATCATAAGAATATTGATGAACTGAATTTGGATGCTCTTTTGAAGAAGACACTGAAGCATATAACATATTTTGGAAAGATTTTCATTGGAATATTTTAAAAGGAGAATTCTAAAATATCTATAAATTTTACTTACATGAAATAAGTAATCAAAGTGGTTTATTTCACCTTGCACTACTCACTATTTTTGCTTGCATGTTAATTTTCTCATTTGGAAAATGAAGGGATTGAACTCTAAAGCCAAGACAGCCACAGGACACAGACACAGTGAAAATGTAGAAGCTGTTAGCTAAATTGGGTGTGTTTTAGTTAAGGAACTGGATGGTTGCAGTGCAAGGGACTGAAACTATAGACATCTCTCAGTGTAGCCAAATCTCTGTTTTTGTTTTCTAGATGTGTGCTGAAGCCATTAGAGAATTATTATTTTCTAAGTGCATTTTGGAAATGACAAAGATTGTCAGCATTTTGTAAATGCTATTTTTTTCTCAGACAAAAGTTTGAGCTAAAAGGCAAGCTTTGTAGTCTTTGTAGAGATAGAGTTCCTATGAATTTAGGTAATATCTTTGGTTTTCAAATATTTGTGTTTAATGGGAGGGCTTGAGACCTCCTTCCTCTTTCCTTATCCTATATCACTAAGGCTTCATGGCCCCCAAGAAACAAGTCTGGATTTTGGTCCTTTCAATTTTTTTTTTCTTCTAGATGCAAGGATTGGAGTTTCTAATTCATCCTGGGAGATTGAGGAATGAGGATCTAGGTGTCCAATAAATGTTGGATATTTGTTTTTACTATATCATTGAGGTAAATATCCTTTTTTCAAAGCTTATTTGAAATTGGGGTGATAGTCATTGGAACTTTAAAATTGGGAGGACAAAGTCAATAGAAGTTTAAGTTGGGGCAGAGAAAAGATATTTTCTAACTCCTACAGGATACTCAAGAACCCTATGGAGGATAAAATATGATAGGCCTAGATAGTCCTGAGAGAGTAGGGCCAGGCCAATTGTATTACACTTGCTGGGTTCCATATATCAGGTAATTCAGAGTACTAAAGGATATCACCAGCCATGACATTGCAATGAATTATCTTGAAATCTCCCAGTTCCTTGACTTTTTTTCGAAAGTCTTATATTGTTCATATTTTGACTTCCTAGGTCATTACTTTTCTTTCTTTCTTTCTTCCTTCCTTCCTTTCTTCCTTCCTTCCTTCCTTTCTTCCTTTGTTTCTTTCTTCCTTCCTTCCTTCCTTCCTTCCTTCCTTCCTTCCTTCCTTCCTTTCTTCCTTTCTTTCTTTCTTTCTTTCTTTCTTTCTTTCTTTCTTTCTTTCTTTCTTTCTTTCTTTCTTTCTTTCTTTCTTTCTTTCTTTCTTTCTTTCTTTCTTTCCTCCCAAAAACCTAACCTTAAACCCATTTTACTCTGGAGTTCATAGATTATGACTGTCTTCCAGTATTTAAAAGTACCATAAGATCATAGATTCAAAGCTGAAAGGGACCTATAAAATAATCTAGTTCAAAGGTCTCATTTAAAAAAAAAAATAAGTGTGGAATGCAGCTGAATATAAACTGACCTTGCCTAGTCTTAGGGATGCTAATTGTCTCAAGATGATCAAAACCAGTTGAAAAAAGATGATTGAAATGAGCTACAATATTTTTTCTTGAAAAGAAAGAAAGACAGGAAGGAAAGAAATAAAAATAGGAAGGAAGGAAACAATGAAGGAAGGAAGGAAGGAAGGAAGGAAGGAAGGAAGGAAGGAAGGAA
>NW_027185798.1:51405309-51425797 GCF_028583685.1 Petaurus breviceps papuanus | reverse complement strand
ACCCACATGACTGGGTCTGCATTCAGGCAGCTAGGACTACTCACAGGTTGTGCTTATCTTTCCTTTTCAAAGAGGATCATGAATTGGAAACAACTCCCTAGTTACATAACTCCAGAAATAACACAAACTGAATCATATCATGAACCAAACCACAATGCTGGGAATATTCACTGTGTTGCATAACCCCACTTCCTCTTCCTTTTATGCTTTGATTTCACCCCTAGAATATATTAGCTCCCTGAAGGTAGAAACTATCTTTGTTTCTGTTTTTAGTGCTTAGTACAGTGCCTGGCACATGGAAAGCATTTAATAAATGATTACTACCTTGACACTAAAACCTGCCTTACTGCCCCATTAGACTGTGAGATTCTTGGGGGGGGGGGAGTCTTTTTTTCCTTACTTCTTTGTACCTCCTGTGTGCCTTGAACCTTTGTACCTTGTTAACATAGTGACTAACATGTAGTAGATACTTAATAAATGCTTGTTTATAAATTGTTTAATAAGTGACTTGTTGACTGACTTGATGGAAATTTAAACCTCAGGACCCATTCTTCCTTCTTTCCACAAATGAGGTTAGATCTTACTGAATATCAAAGTGAGGCTGTCAAGTTTTGAATGCCAATATTTTGCTGAACTCTTAAACATGTGGTTTAAAAATTACTTCCCTAACATTATTTCAATACATTGTGTTTACAAGTAAGCTTGTTCCTTCTTCTTCTTCTTCTTCTTCTTCTTCTTCTTCTTATTATTATTATTATTATTATTATTATTATTATTATTATTATTATTATTATTATTATTGGCAGCGACTTCTGCTTTTCAATCATTCATCCAATGATAGCAATGAAGACTGTGGAACCTGACAAATAAACCCAAGGACCCATAATCAATTTTTCCTCTGGTAATTACAGAAAAGAAAACAACAATTTGTTTTTAGGTTGTTGTTGTGATTTTTTATAGCACAATATAAATATAGATAACAATCAGTTTTGTGTCAAGGTAAAAAAAAATGATTGTTCTTAATTTTCCTAGTTTAAGTTTGCAATATTCTTAACTTTTAAAGAACGAGGATCTAATTTTCTTTGGAAAATTACTTACTTTAACTCATATCAGTTAGCTAAGGAAGGCCTGTCTAATCACTACATTTTTCTAGTCTCATCCTAACCTCCACCAAATATAATCCAGGAAATATATGCTGTAATTCATATGCAAGTAAAATTCCTTTTGATTTCATTCAGAACAATGCTCTGCATACAGATGCCAGAATCAGGATGATAAAGTAAATAAGTGAAAGCAAATGATAGTTAATGCATGTCTTTTTTCATCATTTTCTCTTAACTCCATTAAGATAATCAGACATGTTTTACTGATCCAAATATTTACATTGCTATTTGAGGGTGATTTTGTAATATGCTGATTAAAAGTTTCAGCCCCCAATTTTCCCCCATCAAAAACTGTTATAGCATTGTTATGATAACATAAGATTTCAAAGATAGTAAATACTTTCTGTATCAAATTCTTATAAATTTAGAAGCAATGAATTTAGGCAGGGTGATGTCATTATTTTTCTTTTCATAACTGCAAAAATAATTTTTCACAGCTATTTTGAATAACCCTTTGGAGGCGTTAAAGTTTTAGAACCAAAATAAGCACTCAAAATGGGTTCTTGTTTCACAGCTGCATGCACATACAATGAGGGTAAGCTTGTTAAAAGTGCGTATTTCTTGGCCTTCTTTTACTTTCTTTATTTTCCTTTGCAGAAAGGAAAAATAAATATTTAGATATTTATTTCTGAGAAAAGAAAAATGCTTGGATATTCTAGTTTTTTTGTAGTTGTTGTTAGGGCTTTGCAGTATCATAGAGTGCAAAATAAACACTACTTCAACAAAGACAGACCTTCACATAATCTCTACAAATGAATTTATAATGCTAAGAAAATGTAGTTCCTGGATTTAAAAAAAGGGAAAAAAAGGATGCAAAAGAGAACATTGTCTGCATGTGATATTTGAATGTACCAAACTTATGCTATTGCACTGTAGAAAGTATGCTGCTGCTCTTCTTTCACCCCTTTCTCTTCTGTGTTGAAATTATCTTGGCCAGACTGGATTGACCTTAGAGGCATTAATTTCTGGATCTCAGTTCCTCATCTATTTAATGAATAGTTAGATAGATAGATAGATAGATAGATAGATAGATAGATAGATAGATAGATAGATAGATAGATAGATTAAATAGCTTCAAAGTTCCCTACTAGCTCTTATAACTATAGAATAGACTTTTATCTCTATGGCCTGTGATTAGAGATGCAATCCTCCATTTTGAACAGAGGTACCCAAAGCACAGTAAACACTTGGTATGTCACTAGGTTCAGTTTTTGGAATGACCACAAAGATTTAATGAATTAATCCATGTAGAATAGGCCAAGAGATGATTACAGAATTCTTCAGTGTTAACTCATTGTACTATTTAATCACAATCACACGCGCACACACACATCAGGCTGGATTCCTCTGATCTTTTCTTCTGTTTACCTTCTGGTGAAGATAATAATGATCAGTGAAGTGTCTATGTAACAGACAACAGTTGGGAAACAACAAACAAACAAGAATTTTTGGAAAGCAATGCCTTAATATGGAGAGCTGAAGCTATCTGTGTATTTTACTACAGAATAAACAGAATGATGATTGAGGTTGGACATGCTCATATACTAACTAATTGACAGGGACTTCCTGAAAGAATACATACACACACATCTCCATCTTACTCTATAGATTTCAAAAATTCAAATTTTTGCAATGATGATAATCAAATAAATTCAGAACTGAAAGAGGAATCAGAGGATTTATAATACATTCTATATCTGAAAAGAAATCTCCTCTCTTACATCTTTGGGAAGTGGTTATCTGGCCCCTGTCAGATCTCCAGTAAATTGGAGCCCACTACCTCTTAAACATATTCCACTTTTGTATAGTTTTATGTTGAATGGTGTCTTTTATTTTTTCCCATTATATTGAATTGAAATTTGGCCCCCAGATACTATTATTCTTTTGCTCCTAGTTCTCTCTGATATTAGGGAGAACAACTTTCTCTGACACATTTTGCACCAACAACATTTGTATTATTTATTAACAGTGTGATTTGGGCATGTGGCTTAACTTTTTGCAGCCTCCATTTCTCTATCTGTACAATACAAGCTTTGAACTAGATTATTTTATAGGTTCCTTTGAGCTTAAATCTATGATCCTATGGTACTTTCAAATGCTGGAAGACAGTAATAACATGACTCTTGTAAGTCTTCCATTCTCAGTGCTAAACTACATGCAGTTCTTAAAATTATCCTCATTTACCTTAGTTTTTATTCTTTTTCAGCATTTATTGTATATATCAAAAATTTATTTTAGGCTTACATGACTCGAAGATGCCAAAATGTTTTCCTTTCCAAATACCCAGAAACCACCACTTAATAGAATATCCTGTAGGTATGCAAGTGCTAATGATGTACCTGTTAAGGAGATAAAGAGGAGAAGAACTAAGAGACAATAATGTCTTGGAAAGAGGAGAGAGTATCCAAGAGAAGAGGGTGTTTGGCTGGGTCAAATATAGCAAAAAGATCAATAAGGATAAGCACTGGGGTGGTGGGGGTGGGGGGAGGCTATCAGATTTAACAACTAAAAATTATCAATTAATTTAGAGAGAGTGATTTCTTTTGAGTGATGAGGTCAGAAGCCATATCACAAAAGGTTGAGAAGTTAGAATGATAAGAGAAATGGAGTCCAAGAGGGAAAATAGGTTTTATAGGCATTTGGCTAAGATCCTGAGATAATATAAAGAGAAATATGTAATAACCTGAGGGGATGTTTGCGTCCAGTTTAAAGTATTTTAAAGATAGGGTAGATGGGAAATCTGCTATAAAGTATGAGAGGGAGTAGGATCAAGGAGAATGTAGATTAGTTGGTTTTAACATAAAAAAGCAACTCAATCATCATAGAATGGGATTTAATAACAAAGAGTGAGTAATAAGGTGCAGCAGCAAGAACCCTAGCATACCCAAGATGGCTGCCAACACATGTTCTTAGATCTGCTTTTCTAAAGGATAGCAACTCAGAATGGGTTAACAATCTTGCTTTAATCAAACATACATCATTTACCTAGTTCAGGGGGAAAATGTCAGAACCCCGAACTTCAGAGAATACAAACAGAGTACAAACAGAAGTCACAAGCAGACAGAGAAAAAGATCAGCAGACAGGCTTCCAGATGTCTGACCATTGCATCCATACCTAATCAGTTACCAGAGAGGGAAGCACCAACATTTGGGTTTTCAAAGCCAGGGGGCTCAAAGAATGCCCAGAGTCTTGTCTGGTCAAATTATACAACTCTTCTCAAAGTGAGCCCCAAAGCAAAATCTTACATCAGGGTATATGCAGCCTTCTCCTGGGTCTGAGAATGTCACAAATCTCATGTCCCACTGCCCAATCACAAAGCAACAAGGTGTGGGCATTCCTGAAAAACAAGCTTCCTGCCACAAGGCTTCATGTGACCACCTTCAGCCTATTAGGGGGCAAAGTATATTTTCAAATCAAGGAGGGTTCTCAGAGTCACTTACAGCTATCAAAGGGCCTAGGGTCAGGGAAGATCTTAGATTCCCATAACATAAGGCAAAAGGGTTTTCCAAACCAAGAAAGGAAAAAGACGGGTACTCAATTGCTCATTGCCTGATTTCTTCCTGCTCTCTTAAACAACACAGTTATAGAAGAGTGGTAGGTAAATGGTGGGAATAATCTAGGGTAAGTTATGGGAAGGGATGAATAATTATATCAGACAAATTTGAAAGTATGGAATGTTATGAACTTGAATTAGTTAATTTAGGGTCAAGATGAGAAAAGAAGAAAAGTAAACTCATCAGGATTGATGATCTGATAGAGTACTGAGGGGTTGGAGAGATTGGAGTTCAGTAACAGCAACCCTTCCTAGATTTCATATCAGGAGCCATCAGTAGGGAAGACCTGACAGTCATTACTTATTTCTTTTTCTGATTGCTACTGGTTGACTTCTATCTTGGTGACATCTATGGATCTTCAGTATCATTCCCTGGATTCCTACTATTTATACTTTCAATTGCTAGATGATTTTCCTCTTTACCACCATATCCTGCCCTGAGAAATCCAAATATTCAAATATATTCTCACAGCATCAGATTTGAGCAACCATTATATTTCAAATAAAACATTTTACAAAACCAAGAAAAAGCATATTTGTCCAGTAATTATTTTTAAATGAATCACTTCCAGAAATGTAATTTATGTCTATGTGTCATTTCTTCTAGTAGTACTAGCCCTGTTCATACTTTGATGAAAGTACCAGGCATCCCCAATAATATCAACATGCTTAAGTCTTTAGCTGTTCTAAGACTCTTTTTTTAATGTGAGAAATTATTACATTGTTCAGCAATAAGGTTTTCAACAAGTATTATTAGAAAAAATAGAATAATAAAAAAAGCAATTTCATGAAGTTAAAAAAGATGATGGGGTGGGTAGGTGGCACAGTGACTAGAACACCGGTCCTAGAGTCAGGAGGACCTGAGTTCAAATCCAGCCTCAGACACTTAACACAAAATTAGTCATGTGACCTTGGTCAAGTCACTTAGCCCTAATTGCCCTACCTTACCCCATCCAAAAAGCAAAAAAAAAAAAAAGATGTTTCAAAATAGATTAACCCTGTATAATCAAGTTGATGGGATAATCATCACAATATCGCAACCTTGTACAATATTTGCCCAGCAACTTTGTCTTCAAAGTGTTTCTCTATTAATTTTCCAGATTTTATTTCTTTTTAAATCCTCAAAAAAATAAGACAAAACTAAACTAAACAAAAAAATCGGGCAACTAGGTAGCACAGTGAATTAAGTAGAAGCCCTTGAGTCAGAAGACCTTAGGTCAAATCTGGCCTCAGATATTTGACACTTACTAGCTGTGTGACCTTAGGCAACTCACTTAACCCCAATTGCCTTGCCTTCCCCCCTCCAAAAAAAAATAAATAAAATCTTCACAAATTTCCTCTGAGATGTGGAGGAATAGGTGGTATTATATCTATATAGGGTGAAGAGAGAAGAATGATCTAGGAGGCTGTTTTTACTTAGTAATGAAGCTAAGGCAATGAAATGTCTTTTATCTCTGAGCCTGTATATCTAGCTACCAGAAGGGGATGACTTCGGTCATCCACATATGTGACTAAGGATCCCCATTATATCCATAGCTCATACTTATGAAGTAAGGAATCAGATATATCCAAATGGAAAGAGGAATGCATTTAGAATACAGACCTCTGGGACTGAAACTTAACAATCATAAAATTTTGGTGGAAAAGATCATTTAGAGAAACATGTTATGGGCTATGACTACATACATACATACACACATACATACATACATACATACATACAAACATCTCTATATAGAAGATATATGCACATATAGACACACATATATACATATAAAACACACCTATTATACATATGCATAGGTACACATACACCCATTTTATTGTTTATATATCTTGAATAACATTCCTTGTCACAGAAATTTAATACAAAGGTCATTTTTCCCCACATTGAACTATGTCCCTTCTTACAACAAGCAGAAACTTTCATGTAATTAATGATTATATTTCAGAGGATTTCCTATTAACTTTGTGATTTGTAGCTACTTGCTTTTTGTTTTAAACATAGGTCTATATGTGTGTTTGAATTCCATACTCTATCACAAGATATTTATTGCATGGGGTCATTTGTCTTTATGTAATGCCCAAAGCACGTTAATAATTTTCAGTTGAATGTTATGAATAATCTCTTATTTGCAGAATCTAATGGACTTTTCTCAATCCCCAACCTTTCATCTTCCCCAAACTCTTGATATTGCTGATCATCCTCTTCTTTTTAATCCTCCTTCAGTTTCCATGACACTGTTCTCTCCTGGTTCCCCTCCTATATAACCACTCAATTAATCTTCTTTGCTGGACCTTTCTATAGGTCAAACCCAGTACACATGGATGTATCAAAAA
Source organism: Petaurus breviceps papuanus (assembly GCF_028583685.1). Classification (NCBI taxonomy): domain Eukaryota; kingdom Metazoa; phylum Chordata; class Mammalia; order Diprotodontia; family Petauridae; genus Petaurus; species Petaurus breviceps. Next base: position 51,418,740 of record NW_027185798.1, on the reverse strand, counting down.
GGCATTGTAATGGACCCTCTTCTCTCTATATATACCATTTCTTTTGGTGATCTCATCAGTTTTCATCATTTCAATTATCTTCTCTATGCAGATAATTCTCAGATGTTTCTTCTGATCTCCAGTCTCAGATCTCAAACTCTCTATTAGAAACCTTAAATTGGATATGTCCTTAGCAGCTTAAACTCAACATATCTAAAACTGAACTCATTATCTTTCTACCAAAACCCTTCCTTCTTCCTACTTTTCTTTTGCTTTTGAGGATATTACCATCTTCTCTGTCACCTGTGTTTTTATTCTTGACTCCTTATTCTCTCAACCTCATAAACAGTTACTTGTCTAGTCTTGCCATTTCTACCTTTGCAACATATGCTTACCTCCTCTCCTCTGAAATTAAGACCATTCTTGTGCAGGACCTCATTACCTTAAACCTGGACTATTGCAATAGCCTGCTGATTGATCACCTTGCCTCAAGTATCTACTCCAATTCAATCTTTACTCTACTGTAAATTAGTTTTCCAAAAGTGCAAATCTGAGTATATCACCACAATTTAGGAAATAGAAAAAATAACTTTGATTTTATAAAATTAATTTTTTTCTACAAATAAAACCAATGCAACCAAAATTAGAAAAAAGCAGAACACTGGAGTAAAAATTTTGCAACAAATAACTCTGATAAAAGTCACTTCATAAACATGTAGAAAACTAAGTCAATTTCATAAATTAACAAGTCATTTCTCATTTAATAAATTGTCAAAGTTTTTAAACAGGCAGTTTCCAGATGAAGAAATTAAAGGTATCTATAGTTATGAAAAAAAGCTCTAAACCACTTTTGATTAGAAAAAAATACACATTAAAAAAATCTGAGGTACTACCTCACATTTTTCAGATTAGTTAATATGACAAAAATGGAAAATGATAAATGTTGGAGGGGATATGGTAAAATTGGGAAACTAAAGTACTTTTGGTGAAGTTGTGAACTGATCTAGTCATTCTGGAGAACAATATGGAATTATGTCTAAAGGGTTATCAAACTTTGCATACCCTTTGATCCAGCAATATTACTGCTATATCTGTATCCCAAAATTATTTAAAAGGTGGGTTGAAGACCTATTTGTACAAAAATATTTATGGTAGCTTTTTTTGTTGTGGCTAAGAACTGGAAATCAAGGGGATACCCATCATTTGGAGAATGGCTAAACAAGCTGTGGTATATGATTGTGATGGAATATTATTGTGCTATGAGAAATGACAAGTAGGATGATTTCAGAGGTAAAAATACCTGGAAAAACTTACACTAACTGATGCAAGGTGAAGTGAGTAGAACCAGGAGAATGTTGTAAATTGTAACAGCAATATCGCATGATGAAAACTGTGAATGATTTAGCTGTTCTCAGCAATATAATGATCTAAGACAAGTCCAAAGGACTCATGATGAGATATGGTATTCACCTCCTGAGAAAAAATTTATAGTGTGAACACATACTGAAGCATACTATTTTTCACTTGCTTTCTTTTCCTTCCTTCCTTCCTTCCTTCCTTCCTTCCTTCCTTCCTTCCTTCCTTCCTTCCTTCCTTCCTTCCTTCTTTCCTTCCTTCCTTTCTTCCTTTCATTTTATCTAGTCCCCTTGTACAAAATTACTTATAAGTAAATATTTTACATAATTTCACATTTATTTTTTTTAAGCATTTGGGGTTAAGTAACTTGCTCAAGGTTACATGGCCAGTTATTTCTGGGTGTGGTGCTAAGTGTCTGAGCCCGGATTTGATTCCCAGGTCATCCTGACACTGGGGCCCGTGCTCTTACTTGCTGAGCCACCTGGCCACCCCTAAGGAATTGGTGTTAAGTAACTTGCTCAAGGTTACACGGCCAGGTGTTTCTGGGTGGGTGCTAAGTGTCTGAGCCTGGATTCAATCCCTAGGTCATCCTGACACAGGGGCCGGTGCTCTTACTTGCTGTACTACCTGGCCACCCCCTATAATTTCACATTTATAGCCTGTATCAGATTGCTTGCCATCTGAGGGCATGGGGAATGGAGGAAAAAAGAGAGGGATAGAATTTGGAACTCAAAACTTAAAAAAAGAACAAATGTTTAAAAAAAATTAACGTTCAATTGGGGAAAAATAAAATATATATTTTCAAAAAATCAACAAGGGAAAAGAAATCATATGGTATTGTTCACAAATCCCCAAGAATTAACATTATTCCAAACTTCTAAATGCCTGGTGCAGGCTAACAAAATGATATCATATTAAAAATTTCCTCTCAGTTCCTTCCTTTGTTTGTGTTTGCCAAGGTCTCCCCCAACCCAAAAGCAATAAAGAAAAGAAAAAGGAAATGGAAACCAAGCTTCCTATTTCATAAGGGGAACAAGTAAATATTTCTGAACTATTGTAGTGTTGTCTAGGTCAACTGACAGTTATTACACCCATTAAAACATAAGATTACAGGTAGGAACTGTTTTTGTTGCTATATTTGTGTCTCTGGCATTGTGTCTCAGACATGATAGGTGCTCAAAAAAGGTTTGCTGCTGTGGCTGCCTAATAATACTTACCTCACATGGTTCTTAAAATGCATCTAAGTATGTATTTTGCAAACCTTTGAACATTTCATAAATGTCAGTTGTTATTATTATCCTTAGACAGCTTGAGTGCTAAAGTAGTATCCAGGGATGGTATAAATACCTAAAATAGGACCTTCAGCACATTAGATCCTCTGAGGAGGACCTCTGAAGCAACATGAGTAAGCACATAGGATTCAACAAGATATGAATGATTTGCAGTTTGCCCTCAAGTAGCAGAATATATACATTAATTAGTGTATTACATATAATTGAATAAGGGAATCAATTCCATTCTATAGAACTGTACTATTCTGAATCAGTAGTGCTTTTGAGAAACTCCTCTTCCTTCATATTTTCTCAACATTGTCATAACTTCACTTACTGGCAACTAAGTGATGTAGAAAACAGAGTCCTGTATTGTCTGGAGTCCAGGAGACTTAGTTCAAAAGCAGCTTCACATACTTTCTAGTTGTGTGACCCAGGGCAAGATGCTTAAGCTCTGTTTGCCTCAATTTTCTAAACTGTAAAATGGGGATAATAATAACAAATACCTCCAATTGTCGCTGTGAGGATGAAGTGATATAATATTTTTAAAGAGCTTAGTGCAACGTCTGACCCATAATAGAAGCTTAATAAATATCTATTTACTTCCTTTTTTCCTTACTCTTTCGTTGTATTCATTACCTTGTCTAAAAGTGAAGAGTAAAGAAAGACCTTTATCAAGAATGTCAGGGAAAACATTTAGAAATGTCCTCCAATTTCTAATATGCATGCAGTATGACAGAATGCACTCCTGAAGAATGGGAGCTAACAACTCTTAAAAAATCCCTATTGTTAGAAGCTGCTCTCACTACAAAAAATCACTACAGGTACATGATCTTTCAATCCTGCCTTCCTATGCCTCAAATGATACTTTAGACCAACAGAGAAAGTGAAGATGCTAAAAGTACCTTCGAATGCAGGGTGCCAGTCTTTTACCACAATAGGGAACTAACTTTGAAATAATAGACTTTCTGGAAGGGATTTTGTTTAAATAGATGCATTGCTGGTATAATATGCAACATTCCTTCTAACATTTAGTTCCTGCAGGAATTAATGTTACTGCGAGAAAATAATGGCTTATGTTTGAATATGAATGTGTCCATCAACCTGTAATGGCTATTTGTGACAATCCACTATGTGAAAGGTAAATTCTAAGGAAAATATGTATCCCTTCCATGCACTGGCCAATCACCTCAAGTCACTGGTCCAAGCTCTTAACTGCTATCCTACAAATTATCACTCAAAAGAGCAGGAAAAAGGAACTACAATAAAATGCAGTTCTTCCTGGCAGTAGTTTTCGACATATTGTCCTGACAGTATATGTTGGCAAGACTACAAATGAAAAATGCTGCATAGTGTAACACTGCAATAAGATAAAATGTGACAGCAACGAGCTCAGTTAATAGTTCCAATTACCATCTGTTTGCTTGTGCCATAAGAGTTATATCCCTGGAAAGTTTATCATAAATGCAAGTGAAGTCATTCCCAGGTTTGTTTGTTGGGCTTTTTTTAATGTAAAAAACCATAAAAATTATTACAATAAAAACAAGGTGTAAGTCCTTTAAAACTTTAAGAAGCACGTGATAATCAGGAATATGAATAGTTGTTACATAAATGTTAAAAGTCTATCCTTTCATTATTGAATTGTGAGTGCAATAGGAGACCTAGTTTTTTATGCTACTTCTGGATGATGGCCCCATGGCTCAATTTTTAGAGTTAGTGTCTATTGCAGTGGCCAGGTGGCACAGTGAGTAAGAGAGCCAGCTGCAGCATCAGGAGACCTGGTATCAGTTCCGGCCTCAGATACTCGGCACCCACACAAAAATAACTGGCCATGTAACCTTGAGCAAATTACTTAACCCCTATTGCTTTAAAAAAAAGAGTTAGTGCTTATCTTAGCCAATGAACATGGGTCATTTCTTCAAAGACTAGTGATGTCTTTGAAAGACCTCATGAGTAGGGTATCAGGCCTGACTTGCACTTTCAGTCAATAAACATTTATTAAGTGACTAATATATGCTATAGTGGAATGGGCAGATGAGAACAACTCGTTCCAATGGCCATAAAGGTAGATGAAGCAGGCAGTGTGGAGTGCCCAGAACTTAGTCAGGCATCAAAGATGGCAAGGTTATCTACTGCATCCCAGGCCATTTTCAGTTGTCTTCGCTTTTGTCCTACCAGTGGACTTCAATGTCTTTGGAAGAGAGAATGAGGCTGACAACTTTGTGCAACTCTATCTCACCTAAATCCAATTCACAAACAAGTCAAGACATCATGTAGAGTGTCATGGTCCCCTTTGAAAATGAAAAGCAAACAATAACAACAACTATATGCCAGCCGCTATGCTGGGCACTGGGGATAAAGAGGAAAAAGATAGTCCCTGCCCTCAAGAAGCAGGTCAAACATATTTGAACTAGAAGAATTGAGTTATAAGTTTTGGAGAGAGAGTACTCCCTATTGAAAACAGCTCCTGATGCTGTCAAGAAACTTAATAGTGAGAAGTTCAATGGAACACTTATGAGTGATAAATGTAGGGCAAAAACACTAAATACGAGTGCCAGTAATCCCCATCAAAATAAAATGACAACATATTCATGTCTTATCTATATCTAATTATCATCTGAGCAGCTAGTGTCTCAGTTGATAGAGTATTGGGCCTGGGGTCAGAAAGACTCTTACTAGTTGTATGACCCTGGGGAAGTCACTTACCCTTGTTTGCCTCAGTTTCCTCACCTGTAAAATGAGGTGGAAAAGGTAAACTACTACAGTATCTTTGACAAGAAAACTCCAAATGGGGTCATGAAGAGTAGGATACAACTGAAATGACTAAACAATAAAGAAATTATCATCTCACCACTCCCCACTCTTCTATGGTCAAACCTTAGAAATGAGTTCACTATCTTGAAAGGTTTCACTTTTTCATCAACTGTTGGCAATTAGACTTCTATCCTATCCTTTATATGAAACTATTCTGTCAGTACATTCAAATGATGACCTAGTTTCCAAATTCATTGGCTAAAAATCACCCCTTTTGATGTCTATGCAGCATTTGTTGCTCCTTCTAGATAAGGGGTTCTTAAACTGATGGCCATTTCTTTTTCTTGAAAATTATTTCAGTGGAATTATTTCTTCTGTATTTCTTGTATCTGTTTTATTTTGTCCATTAAAAACATCACTATGATAAAGGGAACATAGCCCCCAAATGTTGATAATTTCTGCTTTAGATGTTTTCTCTTCATAGTTCTATAGACACAAAACTATCCAGTTTTCCTAATTGACAACAATTTCTCCCTTGCATCATTACTAACTCTAGTTTACCATCCTCATAAAGTGGTGGCCAGATTTTACAGAAGTATAGACTTTCAGAGTTGATAGGGACCTCAGTGGCCATTCAGTTAAAACTATGCCACATTATCCTATTATGTCACAAGTGAAAAATGCTAATTAACCCTCTGCTTGAAGGCTTCCAATGAAGGGAAGGCCATCATCTCTCAAGAATCTACATCCTACATTTTTGCAGCTCTTAATGTTAGGAAATATTTTTCTGATATAAAGCCCACATTTGTGTCTGTAATTTCCATTCACTCTTACCCCCTCAGGGAACAAACAGAACAAATCTAATAATAAAGGATAAATATAAAAGAATGGCATAATCCTGTAAAATTAGTGTCAGTATTGCTCAAGTTCAGAGTTAAAGTTCTTTGTGTACATATCATACCCACTATTACACTGCAGCTATGAAAGTATTGAAACCATCATGAATTTAAATATTATACCAATTCACACTACAAAACATTGTTTTACACTCTTAAAAATTATTAATAAATATTTGTTGAATTACAGTTGCAAAAAAAGCCCATATATGTTAAAAGGATATTCCCAACAGATTAAAGAAATGACTATTTTAGGACTAATTTTAAGAAAACAAATTCACTGAAACAACAATTTTAAACTATTTTTCCCTCTTCTTTTCCCATTCTTATGTCAAACTGTACCTTCCCTGCCCTGTGTATCAATCTCTCAGGCCTTACATTCTTATAGGAAAGTAATAAACCAATGTGCTTTAATATGGTAATGGTTTAATGTATTAGTCATCCTAGGGATTTGTAGATTAATAGAGGCTTTTGAGAGATCAATCAATAAATAATTGTTAAGTGACAACTGTCTCCCAGGCACAAAGTTAGGTACTAGAGTTAAACAAAAGTGAGACAGCCCTTGACCTCAATGAGTTTATTAGCTACTCCAAATATCAGAAAAGGGAATTTTGGTCTAAGCAGTAATAGACATTGAGTCACAGGATAGTACATTTTCACTGCTTTTCCAAAAACAACAGTGATATGGATTTTTTATTGTTCCATGAACAAAAGATGAAATGAGATTGGGAGGTATCAAACTGTAACAAAATGGAAGGCAAGATATCAGCATTGGCTAGGCTTTGGTATCCTAAGGGATAGCTTGAAGGTATCACGTATTGCTCAGGACCAGCTAACTACAGAGTTGAGGAGAAGATTGATGATTTTATTGTCACATCCATGAAGATAATGATTTAGCTCCAGAGATAAATTAGCTCAATCAGCAAGGTAAAAAGAAAATCAGGTACAATATTTAGTAGTTTGGAGGAACGTATTGGGACTAGTGGGATTTTGACCACATCCCATATTGTACCCATCAGATACCTCCCCATTGTGTTGACACTCAGGACTATCATGGAATGTTAATATAAACTTTTTGCATAAAGATTGTGACAAAATTGTTACTGAACGATTCCAATTATAATTTTCCACCAGACTACATAGTGTGGCATAGTGGATAAAATACCAGATGTGTGGTCAGGAAGACCTGGATTTGAACCTTAAACACTTAAAACAAATCTCCTTAATGGCAGGTACTACATGATATTTGTCTTTCATCTCCAGTGCCTGCACAGAGGCACTTAGTAAATGTTTGTTGAATGTTTTCAACCTGGTTTGGAACCTGGGCAAATCATGTAATTTGTTTTAGCCTCAGTTTCCTCATCTATAAAGTGAGAATAATAATAGCACCTTTCTCAGAGGGTTTTTGTGAAGATCAAATAAGGTAATGCATATAAAGCTTTTTGGAACCCTTAAATATGCTAAGTAATTGTGAGGTGCATTAGTTGGCAGAACAGACTGGTACAATGATTAATGATCTTGATTCAGAATAAAGACAAGAGTTCCAGTTCTGTCTCTGACACATCAGGGCAGTGTAATCCTAGCAAGATATTTTACCTTTCAGGTTCCCAGGTTGCAGTAGGAACAATGCCCAAACCCTCCCCCATGTAAGTTAATTTTCTTTGAAAAGTTATTGAGATAATTCTCAAGTATTGGTTAGTTCAAGAGACTAAAGGTTTAAGCTACTGATTACCTGGTTACCTGAGTGCACGGCAGACACAAGGAGTTTCAGGGTCCCACCTGATGCTTGGTTGATAGATTACAACCAGCAACTCAGGCAAAGGAGCATCAATCAGCTGAATACACACAAGGTATCTTAATGTCAATCCTTGTTGAATTTCCTTTTCTTCCTATGGCTAAGGATCTCTTTTTGTTAATATTTGAATGATCTATGAATGAGTCATTTTATTTCAAATTACTAGGGGAATGAGCTGAGTCAGGCCCAGCAAAGAACAGAGGCAAATTTCAAAGATCAATTTACAGAGGAGGCGCCAATCTGCACTTGTAGAGAAGGTTTCATCAATGGAAGATCTGTAGGCCAAGGAAATCACAGGTCTAATTCTTGTCAAAGCATTGTTATGATTGATTGATGGGTTACTGATGGAGTGCCAATCTCAGGGCTTATCCATCAGTTTTGGGAAGTTCGTTTAGCAGTTGGTCAAGATGGTGGAGAAGATCGGCCTTTTCCCCACAGTGAATGCTCTCCTTATTTCAGTTGGGACCAGGCTAGAAACAGGACTGGTTTTCTCAAGGTCATTGTGTTTTCCAAAGATGAAGTCAATTTCCATCCAGGTCCCAGAGGAAGAGGTGTTCCAATTCACTCAGCTCAAATTGCCTATTGTCTCTCCCTTGGAGTGTCTTTCTGCTTCATTTAGGCTGGCTTACTTTCTCTATCAGATGCAACAGTTTGGCAGTTGGTGACAGGACCCTACTCTGAAGGAGCTGCTTTGGCAGATGATGCATCTTGAGCTTGACTAGAATTAGAACTGGACATCTGTACATATGCGAGGCTGTTTATTCTCAAGGCTCTTGGATTCAGAGTCCTGGGCTATTTCCATTACTGTCTTGAGGACAAGTGATAGCTGAAGCCATAGCAGAGGTTTAACTTGCCTGGCTTATGTCATTTCCCTCTCTCTCCCTCAAGATTCCCTGCTGATTCTGAGGGTGCTAAATTTTGGCAACCCACAGTGTTAGTTTATACTGTTTCCAACATTCCTTTATATAATATGCATCAATAATTAAATTCAGACTCTTTGAGTATAAACTTTCTATGATTTCTTTTATTACTATTGTTGCTTATACACTATTACAAAAAACAAAACACATTTCTGCTTATGCTGATCAGTTTCACTAAAAGTTAGAATCTTTACAAATGCAGAAATTTTCAAAGATTTCCATCTCATGAAGTAAAATATAGCTTTATTTTGATGCAGCAGAATAATGTGTCTATTCAGAATTGCAGAAAAGAGTAAAATCAAATGCAATTAAGAGATGGTAAACTCACATGTAAAATAGCTTTAATTCATCTGTTTTGCTCTCCACCCATGGTTCAAGGTTTGTTCACATGATGACATATCCATAAATAAGAATGACGATTCACAATTTGTCCTATTTTTCTTTAGAAATATTTTCCTAGCTATTTAGTTAAAGACATTACCCCTCTCTGAGGCCAGTACTTCACAGTCCTTAAGGGGAAAAGTCACAACTTATGCATTACAAAAGCTCTATGACAGGTTGAGAAAATGAAGACTTTTCCTGTAATTGAGTACATGTGACAGAGTGCACAGTGTATGTATTCACAGAGAAAAGGGGTCAAGACCCTATTCAGATTTCACTTGTTCACACATGAATAGAGGGGAAAAATTAGGGGTAGTGAGGAAGGGATCCATACTGGAGATTCAATTAGTAACCTGGTCTTTCTACTAAGGAGCACCTCACAAAGGGCTTGTTGATAATTGGATAGAAACATTGCTACAAAAAACAAACCAACCAAAGTACTAAAGAGAATCCTGAGTGTGTCTTCCTTAGTTTTAGAGAAATATGGGGTTTTACACTTCAAGTGTGTTTTCCTTTCAAATGAATATGTCTCACCTGTGGATTTTGAGGCAGCATGCAATAGCATCAGTCTTGGAGGTAAGACCTGGGTTTGAATTCTGTCTCTGATACTGATTAGCTATGTTGACCAGAGGCAAATAATTTGATGTCCCTGAGCCTTAGGAACTTTTCTAAGATTCTAACTTAAATGAAAGTTGTAATCTGCCTTGGTAATTAGAATTCCTACATTTCTGAAATCACTGATACTGACTTGGTAAAGTAACATGAAATATTTAATCATGAGATATATTATGTTTCTAAATAATGCAGACATCATAAAGGGAAAATGACATGCATCTCAGGAATCAGGGGCTATGGAGATGCCAATATAACTTCTTTGAGGTTACAACGGTTACAAATTTTTCAATTTTGTCTCTGTAGCTATGACTTTATTTTTATTTCTTTACCAGCATAAGAGATTTTTAGATTCAATGCCAACCACATAAATTCTACTAATATAGATGAGAATATGTCCTCATTTTATGGGCATAATTAAATGTGCACACATATTCTAGCTTTCTATTTCAAAAGATAATCTTCAGTCTTAAACATTTATTCTACATTAAAGAGAAAAAAGTCCTATAAATTTTAAATAATAGAAATGAAATCTAAAAGTATAAAGACTTGTGGCTCTATACTTTTCATAAACTATATTCTATGATATGAACTTTGTTTATTTTTTGTTGTTGTTTTTTGTCCTGGACTTGTGATTTCACAGGTGTAACTAACCTTCTCCAAAATGGTAGATAATCAACTACCTAGCCCGTAACTCATCTAGTGTTTTCTGGGGCACTTTGACATCAAGTGACTTACCCAATGTCAGTTATGCATCAACTCTACATTACTTGAATTCAAGTGTTTCTGATTCCAGGGTCAATAGTTTGTTCACTAGGCCACATGGCCTCTTACAATAAAACTTAGTATTAGTTAACTGGAACATTTAACTACTTTGTCTTCTCAGACCTAAAATGATTAGAACACCTCACAACACAGTCATTGAAGATAGAAACAACCTCATGCTGAAAAAAAGAATTAAAAATGTATGTGATTCCATTTGTGTGCTTCACATTTAATGTGATTCACTCAAAAGTGAAAATTAAAAAAGGTCTCTTTGGTTCAGTGAATTATAAAAATGAAATCAAAATAACATACATCCATGAAGATAGGCAGTACGTCATATTGAAACAGTTATTTCAAGGAATCTGAAGAAAAAAATTTCTTCTGTCAAGTGAATGATATGTTATGTCCACATTAGAGTGGGGGTGGACTGGGGAGTGGTCCAGAACTTGGAATTTCATTGGTGCAAGGAATTTCCCCCTACCAATATGTATTTGCAAACTGTTTCTAGAGGGATGTCTGAAGGCAGTGAGAGACGGGCTGACTGGCCCAAGGTTACATAGCCAGACTATGACTGAGGCTAGACTTTAACCCAGTTCTTCTGACTTTAAGGTCAACTGTCCACCTCACACAGTATGTTGCTTCTTGCATGGATTTTTGTTTGATAGTTTATTGTAATTTCTAATAACTTAGGACAGCAGAATGCCTCTAAGAAACTGAAACCCTAACCTACATATGAAATATTTATTTGCTTTATTCATGAGATCTACATTTTGGACATGAAGGAAGGAAGACTTGACTTTAGATCCCATATGAGCAAGTCACTTAGTAGGTATATGATCATGGGATTGTCCCTTCACCTTTCTGAGCCTCATGTTTTAAGTGATAGGGAGTAGATTTTTATTTCTTTGGCGAAGGGAATTCTTGGTGAAGATCTTCCTCTACCACATAGATTCATGACCTTTTTTGCAATTTATCATCTCAGAGTCACTCAAAACACTGAGAAATTAATTGACTTGTCCAGTTAAGCGACCAGCCAGTAGGTGTCAGAGGTGAGACAGGATCCAAGGTCTTCCTTTCTCTAAGACTAATTCTCTTATTAATTATGTGATATCATACTCAACTTCATCATCTATAAAATGGGAGCAATAATAGCACCTAAGAGTTTTATTGTTATGGATGGAGCTCTAAAGAGAAAATATATATTAACTTCTTTGCAAACCTTAAAGCAATATGTGAATGTGAGCTCTTCTGCAAAGTAATTAGGAATGATGGCAAAAAGGCCCTAATTTGTCTATAGCCTTTTACCCAAAGATCTCGCTGCTCTCTACATATCACGAGAAGAATACACTGAAGAATGATCCCATATGTACCAAAATATTAATAGTAATGCTTTTATGGTTAAGAAAGGAAATAAAATTGACATCAGTTGCCTAGGTAATGGATAGATGAATACAATAGAATAGCATTATGCTATAAGCAAGGTTGAGTATGAAGTATTTAGAGAAACACTTAAACCTTCTATGTACTGATACAGTTATATAAGCAGAACAACAAAACCACTATCTATAATGACTAGAACAATATAAATACAAAGCAGACAAATCCTGAAACTAAACATTCCATGATTACAATTATATAAGTTTGGCTCTGCAGAAGAGGTGAGAAAATAGATCACCTTATGCCTTTGCAGAAGGGAGGGACTATATGGGTGTAACATTGCACAAAGTATCAAAACTTGGTTAATATTTTTGTTAGACTATTTCTCTCTGTTTGTTTCTCTCCATTTCTTCTCTTTTTCTTGTTACAAGGGATGGTTTGCTGGGTAGAGGAAAAGGATACATTCAGAAGTAAATAAGTGAAAATTTTAAAAAATTTCAAAAAGCAAATGCACACACATATATGTGTATATACATATATATGTATGTATGTAAATCATCAAGGAGGCAAAAATGAGAGGAAGTTAAAGTAAAAGTAAGGTACAATTCTCAAAGGTGCAAGCCTGAGTGGCTGGGAAGAGAATGATTCCCTCTATAACAACAATAAAGTTCAAAAGTGGTTAGAGAAATAAAATGAATTTTGTTTTGAACTTGTTAAGCTAGAAATGACTTTGAGACATCCAGATCAAGATCTTAAAAAGACATTTGGTATCTTTTAAAGGGGGAGGTTGGACCTTTGGAGATAAACTACTGCTGGATAGATCTTTTTCCAGTCCTCTGCACTGAGATGATAATTGAACTGTTGAGACCACTAAGTGAGATAATAAAGAGGTAGAAGAGAAAAGAGTCCCAAGACAGAGCCTCGGGCCTAAGGTTTTTGTGCCTTGGTATCCTCATCTGTAAATTTAGAGTTTAGGCTATATAACTACTTAGGCTCCTTCAGTCTCTACCTCCATTGGCCTATGTTTTGGGAGAGAGAGAGGTCAGGTGAGGAGGTTCAGTGAAAGAGAAGGAACAGAATAATAACATGGAATAATAAGAACTTGATGTCAGGTCTTTAAGGCACAGTGTTCTAAGTTTGTAGTATAACAAGGTTTTGCACCCAGACAATCTAAGATCAAGGCATCCATGTCGGAGATACCAGGGACCTGTTTTTGGAGAATACATTTTGCATCACCCTAATAAGTGTGTGGGGGCACTTCCTTTCCTTTCCCTTTCTACTTGGAACTGGCTACATTTTTTAAACTGCCAGACTGGAAAGTTAGA